>NC_044362.1:15245557-15450979 GCF_007364275.1 Archocentrus centrarchus
CACACTGGAAATCAGTCTGGGCCTTTATTATAGCTGACAGCCAGTCAGCTACTTAGTTTTTCTCATGATAAAATATTTCCTCTACTTTGGAAATCTGTGAAGGAAACAGCAGCCAGTAAATAGCAGCTTTTATGTTTGTTGGGAACCTGATAAACATGTCTCCTCTTTGTACTGCAGTCATTTAGTGTTTGCTGTCAGGATATAGTTAAGTGCCAATTACTCTACTGAAAACAGCATGCTTGTGGCAAGACATTTATTGATGTATAAAAATAGATAAAATATTAAGAAATATTCTTACACTTTTAATTAAAATATATGAGAATAAATCAGTGAACATAAATGGCCATATTAAAAAAAGAAAAGAAAAAGCTGGATCAAGAGTTTCCATAACTTTAATGAGTTTGTGTAGTTTCTCTGCAGTAACAGCTGAACGTTGTGGTTGTGTTTTTGTAGCAAAGCTGATTGACAGTCAAAGGATCAATCTTTTTTGCTGCTTCAATTTTTCCTCAAACTTAAAAAAACAACAAAAAAACAAACAAAACAAAACAATTAAATAAACAGATTACATCCTGCTCATAGAAATCTGTCAACAAGCACAGCGTGATCAACTGATGATAAAATCGAATGTCTGTCTCACATTTACTCAGTTCAGACAGCAGCGTCTCATTATTGACAGACACACTTCATTTTTCTTTGTCATTCATATCTTTGTTCAGTGGCTACAGACAAATATGTTGGTTTGATAGTTCGGATGGAGGCTTTGCTTTCCTTAAAGCAAAGTCTTTAACCCTCAAGGAGGTACCGATGGAGCTCAGATTTCAGGGCTGCAATTGACAACCTCTCATCCTCATCTTCCTCCTCGGGCAGAGTGTCATCTTCAAGCTCTGAAACTGAGCTCTGCCTGATATAAGCCTTAGGACTGGATTCTTGATGCTGTGGTGAGCCTGTAAAAAAAAAAAAAAGAACAGAGGGCCCTCAGTATATTAAAACATGGCTGGCCACTGTCAGTCTAAGCTGTAGGGTTTCAAACTGTGGGGCAGGACCTGTAGGCAGAACAAGAATGAGCAGGGGCAACATCAAGTTGAATTTGTGTTATTTTTGGAGGGAAAATAAATTAAAGCGCAACGATGATGCTGCGCTGATCATTAATTCACCGAAATGAACACTGGGGGGGTGTCTGTGGTCTGGTTTCCATCTCCTGAGGCGGTGCATTTCAGGAAAAAGTTTGAGACCCACTGATCCAACAGAACCATTAAAAAGTACTCACAGCAGCTCTGAGTTTCAGGAACCACCTCTGCCCAGCTGTACTCTGATAAAGAAATGGGCTGGCTGATCCAGGGCTGCAGCAGCAGCTGGTCTAAAGTCATTCTCTGAGTTGGCTCAGGGTCCAACAGCCCATGTAACACATCATCCAGCTCTGAGAGAATACACAGAAAAAGTTTAATCACCAGACTGTAGAAAATCTTTTCTGGAAACTGAAAGGCTCATGCAGTATTTTGTGAAACCGTAAACAGTGGTGGCGTACCTGGAGAGAGATGGTATGGGGGATTTAGTTTGGCATCCAGGATCTCACCCACATCACAGAAGGGGTTCTCACTGAAAAGCAGTGTGTAGAGCAAAACCCCCAGAGACCACATCTCCAGCTCTGGACCCTCATAGCTACAAAAGGAAGCCCGCTAATGAGACAAGCAATTTAAAGCCTATATGTGACAGCATTTTAATAACTAGTTAATTTAGTGTTGATGGTTTATTATTAAACATTGTATATTCTGGGGCATAAAAGTCATCTAGGACTTTGAGAATATCACTTACATAGACTCTGCGTCCAGATTAAATAATTAATAAATAATTGAAGTGAATTTTTTTAAAACATATGGATGCTATTTTAAGAAATTATCAATAAAACTAAAAAAAGAAGAACAAAGAGAATATGTAATTTACAGGCATTATATACTCACGGATTTCCCTGTAGCACCTCTGGAGAGCAGTACTCCAGTGTGCCACAGAAATTATAAAAGAGTTTCCCAGGAGCCATTATAGCAGCAGAGCCAAAGTCTATCAGTCGAATGTGAAAACACGTGTCGATTATGATGTTCTCATCTTTTATGTCCCTGTGAAGAATTTTCTTAGTCCTCAGATAGAAGACAGCTGCCACAAGCTGGGAAGACAAAGAATCTGCATTTTCACAAGGAACAAATCAACACTTTGTCACATTTATGAGCCCACTCTCCTGTCACGGGTGCATTTTTCTGGCTGTGCACATGCCTGTCTGAATATGTAGCTGGCAAGGGGCTCATCCAACCTCGGCTGCATGTCTATGAACTCAAAAAGGTCCAAGCCATCGCCGTGTTTCTCCATCACCATCTGAAAGTAACTCCCATTCTCAAACACCTCCAGCACCTAGTGACACAAACACGCACGTATGAAGTGGCATTACTAAGAAGACATTTTATTTCTGAAACCTTGTGACGGTGTCATGCATAGTTACCTTAACAATGTTATGGTGCTGCACTCGTGTCAGTATGGCGATCTCCTGGCTCACCCGTCCCAACATTGGGTCATCTACCCAGCAGTCGCTCACTATTCTGGCCTTGCTGATGAACTTCACAATCACCTGTAGGTTTTTAAGTGTGTCATAAGCTCATTCCCTTAAAAAAAAAAAACATCTACACATACACAGAAGTTTTTACACCCTATGGGACCTTTCTGCATGGACAACAAAGGTTTTCTTACTTCTTGTCCATCACAGCGCCTTACTGCCTTCCAGACAAATCCAAAGGCTCCTTTACCAACAGCTTTGATCGGCTTGTACTCTTCTTCAAACTGTCCATCGCAGGCTTTAGACTGCTCAAGGTCCATGGTAGAACGCAATGCGTTGCCTTGACTGGCCTCAACAATTTTCTAAATGGAGTAAATGATCATCAAGCTGAAAGCACAACTACCTCTCATGAGGCTTAAATAAAGAATTATAACATGATTTATTGACATAGAATTTAAGAGCTTTACAGCCACTGACCTCTCCTAGACTGCCTCCTGTTTGGTTGTGCAGTGATTGATCGGTCTGCGACAACGCCCCCTGCTGGTTGAGTCTACACAGCCACACGGAGAAAATAAAGCTTCCATCAGGGAGGTTCGTCCTGCACACATCACACAGCACATCTGGAGACAAAGAGAAGAATACTTGTTTTTGTATTTGATTTTTTATCAGGAAACCAGAAGAACAGTAAACACTTTACTGGCACCAACCTATTCTTGTGCCATCTCTGTGGTATCCACTTCCTTCAAACTGCCCCTCCACTATACACGTAGCCTCTGAGGACTTTTTGTGTCCATACACCTTCTGTTTTTTGGGAGTTGATGTGGCAGGCATATCTGTCAGCGACTGAATCCCAGTATTCACTTGTTCACAGCCCTCTTGGCAGTTTCCTTGATGAATTGCAGAGACAGCTGCCCAGTGAACCTGCTCACCCTTGTGCTTTTCAAGTTCTTCACTTGAATTGTTTCTGGCCTCCACAGCAGTGACCGCAGGCCCATCGGACTCTGGTTCCTGGTCAGACAATATCACACATGGGGAGGGAGTCCGCAGGAGCTCGGCTGTATCGCACGAGGTCACCGAGTGTTCGTTGTCATTGTTGTGTCCTTCACCACTGAGCGGCTCTATACTACCGTTCAGGTCTAGGTCAGCTAGGGCCTGGGTAACCAGATCACCATTGCTGTTGAGGTCCAGAAAAACACTGGCTGAGTCCACTACTTGAGCCGAGCACTCTGCTTGGGCTGGATCAGAACCACCATGGCCAGCAAAATTTTCACAGAAGCCAGAAGATCTAGGAAATTAAATCCGAAAAAATTTATTATGAAGAAAAGAAATTTGTAAAGTAAGCAAGGGTCTACAGTTGAAATAAGGAAGGAAATGAATAAGTATTACACAGTGGAATCAATATGTACAATAAAAAATAAAGATATACACAAAAAAAAAAAAGTACTGAAAAGAGGAACAAAGCTTTCCTAAGAAACACATCCAGGTGTGAGGGTATCAAATGAGATGAGGAATGAATGTTTGCAGTTTTCTTTGAAGTCTCACTAAACAAAAGAAGCAGGCGCACTCAATTCAAAAAGGCTTATACAGTCAAATAGGTGCTGACTTAGTAAAGACTCCTCCAAAAATATTAATGAGACAGCGTTTCTAAGCTACAGGCTGAAACTCATCTGTTTCTTCCTGCCATCATGTAATATTTTAAAGTATTATATACATAACCGAGAGTGCTGACATTCTCATGAGCCTTTCTGGATTCTTTGAAGTTTCAACCATGTACGTCAGAAGCTTTCAGGGCCACATTTCACCCACAAAACTGAAAAAAATCTCTCCCCTCACCCGCTCTCCATTGAGATGACCTCATAGCTCGAGTCCTCAAAAACAGAGGCACGTGAGCAGTGGTCTTTTCCTACGTCAGGTGGTTTCTCATTGATCTTAACAACATGTCCATTCTCAGCAGGAATGTCTAGAGAAGAAGAAAAACATTCATTGTGCACATGTATTTATAGCTGAGCTGCAGGGAGAAATGACACAAAGAAAAAACAACAACAGAGCTACGTCACACCTGGGATATTCTCAGTGGCAGGTTCATACTTTCCCTGAACCTCATTGGCCAGCTGCCGTTCTCTGTTTTGGTGTGATGGTTTGGTGGGAATGGAGCAACAGGTGTCTTCATCTGGAAGTTCCACCCAGGCAAATGTCTTGAGGAGTGCCTGAGTGGTATCCATGCTGTCTATCTGGCTGCTATATGGAGCCACTTGAGCTGCTTCTTCCATCAGTTCTGCAGTGTTATTGGCCCTGAGGAAAGATGGATGTTTTAATCCAATTCTTTTTTTTTTTTTTTTTTAATGGTAACTTGGATCAGACAAGAAAGCTACAGGCAAACTGCAGCAGCAAAATATTTGCTGAAAAAGTATCCGTGAAGCTTCTCCTACTAGATGGAACTGTATATGCAAAACAATGATATATGGATGCTATTTTGGATGACTTGTTTTTTTGGGGTTGGAAAATGCTGCAACTATGAATCACAAAACACTACGCACATCACCTTACAAGCAGTCTTCTATAGAAACAACTAGTGGCTTACTTATCTTTTTAAAATCACTGATAACTGTAGATAATGAATGAATCCCTTAACTCTCAACTCACTTCTCCCTGCAGTTACATTTTTAGTGACTGATGAGGTCTCCTGCTTATTTTCCCCACAGACTGAGGATTCAGGACACATGCAGGTTTCTCTCTGCATGCTGTAGCCTGTACATGCTTAGCTGGAATAAAAGCTCAGTACTAAAGTCAATCTTATGTATACGAAGTTAGTAAACATTAATGTTCAATTGAAACAACTAACTATGCATTACCAATGGAAATGCAAGGGTGGTTGTATTAATGCTTCTGAATATTAGAGAAAATATATATATTTTTTTATTGATAGAAAACCAACTTTTCTACAATTATATTATTTCTACACATCTAGCCGATGACTGTCAGAAGTATTTCCATGTGTGGAAACACACACTTCCTTTCAAAAGGCACTGATAACTTTCTTCACCTTCTAAATATGGGGTGCTGTATAGGAAAACTCTACTCTTAAAAAAAATTAATACTGAGCATGCTGTGACATTATTCATCCAACAGATGGCAAACGAGGGGACTTTTAACACACTAAACCCAGACTGTGATGTTCCAGTGTCACAATCATTCATGAATCAATTATGACTGTGAAATGCAGGGAAATCATTCCAGTCACAACGGCTTTGCAAGTCTAATTCAACAACAACAAAAAGCACAAAAAATAATGAGCAGTCAAAGCTAATCTAACAGGGAAAAGAAGTAATTAGTGTTTTAATGTCTACTGAATAGTTGAAGACACAGAGAGGGTATAAGGCTTGACCACTGAGTTGGTGTAGTTCCAGATTTACTGCAAAGTACATTAAATATACATGCAGGCTGTGGCTTTTAGGGACCTGATTGTTGCTACAGCAGCTTTTGTCTGTCCAGCATATCAGAGGATACAAACTAATTCTGTTTAAAGCCTACATGTACAATGAATTCTAATATCTGCTAGCCAATAACGTCCTGTCAGAACGAAACACAATCATACAACTTACTAGATAAAGTCATTGATACACATTAAAATCACACAGCCTATGAGCTGGATGATTTTAACGTGCCCGGTTACTTACGTAACCACACGTGTTGAAGTGACAGCGGGAGGGGAGAGGGTAGACAGAGCACTGCCTTGTTTATCCAGCATCGTGCTGGTGCCAGTGAAGATCCTGCCCCTCCCTGCTGAAGTCCTGTCCAGGGCAGCTCGGTGCACCATGGCCATGTCTCCAGCCACCAGTGAGGAAGGGTCTAAATTTGAAATAAGGAAGGAAATTTGTTTGTTCTGTTTGTCTTCTTGGATGGGTGTTCTGTTAAGTGTAATTTCCCCATTGTGGGATCAATAAAGTATCATCATCATCATCATCAAATTATTAAGTGCAGCACAGTAGAAACAAATAATATCATATGACAAGTAAAAATATGGACACAAAAAAATAAAATAAAATAAAAATCAAGATCAAGATAAACTGATAGAAGCAAAGTTATTTAAAAAAAAAAAAACCCATGTAAACACTCACCACATTTTCCTGATATTCTGGATGCTGCTGGACTTTTAGGGACCTCTGCATGAGAATCAGGGAAGGATCTGGCCTTTCTGTCTGAGTCCGACATCCATTCATAGAAACCAGGCATCAGGAAAGTGACGTTCTGCAGATGACAAAACAGCAGCGATACCTTTGAGTGTCTGATGGCCCTCATTCTAAACAGCCATGTTCAGCTGGTCACTTTGGCTGACCTTCCCCAGCAGCTCGTCCTTGCTGTAGCCAAACAGACTGAGGGCCAGGTGGTTGTGGATGCTAACGATTGAACCATCAGTGCGGAGCAGAAGGAGACCGCTGACAGGAGAGAACACCCAAACTGTTCCAGAGTATTCCAGTGCTGGGCTGACAGTGCTGTCCGCGTTGACATCTGTGAAAGTCCAAGCACATGTTCAAAGTGCTCAGTTAGCCAAAGAAAGCAGAAAACATATGATTATAGAATCCATTATAGCATTTTTAAAATGGGTTAGGGGTCAATACAGTGGCACAGTGAATTTATTGCTTTAAAACACAAAAGTCAGATTTGAGGATATTATTCAACTAGTGCTCACTAGAATGGACACATGAAAAGAGGCATTAAGACTAAAGCTGCTAAAAATCTATCATTGTGAGCACCATATCTGATCAATAGGGGTCACATTGGTATTTTTCCAACTGCATACTGTTCAGGAGAAACCTAAATGTTAAACCCACATCTCCCAATGGCATGTGTGTTGTGCTTTAAATGTATAGCCATGTTTTCCCTATAGGACTATGAACTTTTCCAGGTACAGCAAGTTTTGAAAGACCTTATTCATCTTAATGAGAATTTCCTCAACCCATTAACAAGCACACACACAGCTTCTCAGCAATGTTTGCCTGCTGCCTTACTTTTCCACCATAGTGTCATTTATCCTCTGTACATTTTGACTATAAAGTTTGGACTGCAAGAGGTTTAAATGGTTGGGTGAATAACAGCAGGTGAGTTTTTAATCTATAGGCCCCACCTTTGTCCTAACATCTAAGCAAACTACCTGATGAGGATGATACATCAAGGCTATCATTGAGGTAAATGTAGCCAGTCCCATTAGGTTGGTGTTTCCCACACTGCACTGCCCCTTGAAGTTTGACACACAGTGGGACTGCTGCACCGCCTCTGCTTCTACCACACACTCGCTGAACCCTCAGCATCTGAAAGCGAGACAAAAAAAAAAAAAAAAAAAAAAAAAAAAAAAAAGCTAAGCCAGCACTACAGAAACAGCTCAGAGGGATGTCATTTATTTTATGTGCGCCACCAAAATGTCAGAGAAGCACACTGATGAACAGGAGCTTGGAAGCAAAGGTTAAAATTGTGAGTTTTACTTAGCTGAGCAGAACAGTTCAAAAGCGTGCTTACTTTGGGCAATGCATGACTGTGGAGGGGGATTTGTAAAGAGGGGATTAGCTTATTCACACACACTCCTTTTAACTCCTCAGGATGATGGTATCCATGGAGATGGGCAAATGCCAAGTCACAGGTTAGGATACTGCCCTGAAAATGACAAATGTACATGTCTAATATAGCATTATATAAATTATCTTAACATTTGTGAAAGACTGCTAAACAAAGGTGTACTTACATCTTTTGAAAAGGACAAAAAGGCAGACACCCTTTCCACATTTTCCATTATGAGAAGGAGGTGGTTTTCATTCTGTGACTCTCTGTAGGTGTACACTGACACTGGCACCTCTCCAGATAATGTCACTGCATCCACCTGTCAAAGAAAAAAAAAATTGTGGTGTTGGCAATGAAAGGAATCTAACTCAAGTGGTTAATGCTGTTTTTTGAGGAAAATGAAGTAATTTCATACCACTTTTCCAGATGCTACAGCAACAGTCCCATCAACTAGTGGAAAATCCTCTTCCAGTGCTTCTTCCAGGACCTGACTGGTTTTCTTTAAGAGGGAGTGCAGTTTTTTTCCAATCAGCTCCTCGGTCGTGCACTCAAACAGCTTGCAGGCTTGCTCATTTGCTGACAAAACCTGAAAATAAATAAATAAAAATTGAAGTCAGCAGTTGCGGCAGTTGAAGTGCTCCTCATCCTGTGATGCACATCCACCCCTCCTCACATTAAGTGAACACCACAGTACCTTTTTAGTTTTATGGTTGACTGTTAGAATGACTTTGTTTGGGTTGAGGGGAGAGGGATACCCTGGCAGGCCAAAATCTCCAGACATCAGCTGACTGAAGAGGGTCTTCTCCATCTCTGACATAGTGGACAGGTGTGGCAAGGAACCAGCTTGGGACACAGGAAGCAAACTACACATCTGAAGATTTTTTGTGGCCACAGAAAAGCCAACATCAAAATGATCACCTGTAAGAAAAATGCGTCGTATAAACAGATTAAAACACAACTTATTCCCTTAATTTAAACAAACTAAATCACGTCCCACACATCGTTTCAAAGCTGACTATGTGGATGTGAATGTATCCTCTGAGCATTTTAGTTTGTAATAATGAAAACAGTTAAAACTTGCCTGCCAGGGAATCAGGATCATAACGACGCCGAAAGGCTAAAAGCCTCTCCTTGTACAGAGGTCTCCGAGTACATGGGTAGGACCTATTCAGGATAAAGTCATCTTCCAGGTGACCAGAAGAGAAGTCGGGAACCACACAAATAGTCTGTCCTTTAACACCGATGCTTCCCATAGCCGCAAAACGATTCTCAGCTGACAGCGACATTGTTGTTGGTGAGCCAACTCGCGGCGATAATAACTCACTTAAGTATATAT
Organism: Archocentrus centrarchus; assembly: GCF_007364275.1. Classification (NCBI taxonomy): domain Eukaryota; kingdom Metazoa; phylum Chordata; class Actinopteri; order Cichliformes; family Cichlidae; genus Archocentrus; species Archocentrus centrarchus. The sequence goes on from NC_044362.1 coordinate 15,254,986, forward strand.
GACAGAAAATTAATGGTTGCAGCAATTAGTTTAATATCGCAACTGGTAGTTCCTGCAACAAGACATATTTTATTGACGATATTTAGCGTCCAACACTCACCTCAGCTGGTTTCCTAGTTGTTAGGCACGGCTGTTTCAGTTGATGCTAGTTGACAAGGTAACGTTACCTGCACTGCGCTCTGTGGCTAACTAGCCATCTGCTAACTTCAGTGCCAGCAAATTCACTGCAGTACGGTCGGTTCTGTTTTTCAGTCCTGGATTACCGACGTTTTCTCAGCCTGACGTTTTTGGGCTTTACTCGGAATCGAGGTCAGCCTCGATTAAAAGCACATATTATTAACATAATATTATTTCACCGGATACGGTAAATGTCTTTTGTAAACCGCGGGCTTCGAGTGCCAGTGGCGTAGATGATTTGAAGACATCTTCTGGAACCAATCAAACCTCCAACTCCTAACCGGGAAAAACTCATTGGATAATTAACCCGGAAAAGCCCGCCTTTGTTTCCATGGGAACACCGTCACACAAAATAATTACTGGTGCATTCAAGTGGCATCTGAATAATCGAAAAGACGGGTTTTAATTGGAACAGTTCTCGTAAACGATCACTTGATAAAACAAAAAGAAATAATAATATAGCTTTCCGAGTTGTTTCCACATAGTGTTTCTACTTAAAAGCACGCAAATAGGCCAAAGTCGGAAGAATGACGTCCCACCTCAGGAAACTGGAAAATCGGATGAGCACACGAATGCACAACTAATCCAAAAAAAAAAAAAATGGGCTAAATGCACGGGCAAATTAAAGCGTGTGCGACTTCTATAAGGCAAATACGGATATTATGGTATTATAATAAAACTATAGAAAATACAGATTAATCTATTAATTAATAGATTAATTAATTAAGTAAAAAAAGCAGAAACATCAGATTATTTTGCTTAAACTGTGGCTTATATTCTAACTAAGCAAGCAATATTTAATGTACTGGCATTTGTTAAAAAACAAAAAGGCATCCATAACATTAGTAAAAAAACAATTATATACATTTAAAACATATCACATGAGAATGATTCACTTTTTATTTTCATGTATCTGATGAACAACACCAAAGTGCATGTCTGAACAAACATAACAAAGATAATCCCATTACATAAAGCTGGCATCTGGGAGAAGTTGGGCAAAAATTCAACAAGTTCCAGGTGCTGTTACTGCAGGGGTCCATATGGTGACATTATTTATTTATTTTTCTCTTCATTAGCTACATGGCTTTTTGTTTGTTCAATCCACAAGATCCCCTTTAGACTTGACAAATGTTTTAGTCACAACACAAACTGAAGTTAAATGAATCGGACGTTATCACTACTGACAGAAAGTCCAGCAGAGTACAAACTGAAAGGGGTAAAAGGGACATAGTAGGAAAGTACCCTCTGCAGTGCTTTTGCATAAGTGAAACTGACCAAAAAAACCCTCCAAAACAAAATATAAGGAGGCAGAAATCTCATTCTGACATAGCTGCTTATTAAGGATTTATATTTATTTATAACAGTCAGTACAGATGTTTTGAAACATGTTTCTGTTAAAATTAGCTCTCTTGGTATAAGCGAAAAATCTCGTGAGCAGAATTTCAGTTCATCCAGTACTGAAACAATTCATCATGATGACAGACCAGCTCCAGCTGCAACGACAACTGTTCATCCAGTTTGCTGACACCAGGCCCAAATTTTATGCATCAGTGCCTTTTCTTTTTCTGTTCTTTTTTTGTTGTTTTACACTTCAAAACACACCTAGTAGAGTTGAATTCTGTAACGCATACTTTTTGATACAAATTACCTTTTGCTGTGCACTTGCTATACCTGCTAAGCTTTATGTGATGCTTCTGGGTTAGTATGTTTCTCTAAGTTTTTGTTTCACCTATGCTGACAGTAATTTGAACAAACATGTCAAAATTAAATAATCCTTTGCGTCTGTGAATTTGTGGTTCAGCACCTTCTGCGATGTTTGTTGGAGTTGAAGAAGTTTTAAACACTAGCAATTATCTTGCTGGATCCTGCGTCTTTGTTTTGTTTACTCCAGTTGCTGGCTACTGTAGCTGTAGCATGCATGCTTTGTCAAGTAGCTCATTTTACGCTAATGAGTACTGGTTGAAGGAGCTAAGCAGAACACATTACATAGTCTCTCTCTCTCTCACACACACACACACACACACACACACACACACACACACACACACACACACACACAGTCATATGCACACACAAGCAATCTTGGGCACATGCTCGCGGTGCCATGGCTGTGAAGTGAGCTTTGATAAGCTTTTGGAGCATAGTTCACTAAAAACAGGTCCATCCTAATGGTGGTAGTCCCTTTTACTGTGTGGACGGTTGCCTAATATATGATCCACCTCTGAGGCAATGCCTGCTGTCATCTTTGGAATCACCTGAAATGTACATGACAAAGGAAAAACGTGTCACAATAATGTAGTGCCACAAGACCAACTAATGAAAAGATTACACAGAAATGGCATTGTACCTGAATGGCTCCCAGGTTCTCTGTGAGCTGGCTTGGACTGGAGGACCCCAGAAGTACTGAGCTCACTCCCTCGTTTCTCAGGCACCAGGCTAAAGATCAGGGAAATCAGGGAAAGGAGGAGTCTCAGATTTGTGATAAGGTATTAAAGCAGAAAAAACTTCCAGACACGAATCTTAGTTTTGACAAAAATTGAAAGCTGAGGTAGAAGCTCTCCTTTACCTATGGCTAGCTGTGGCAAAGTGCATCCGAGCTTCTCCGCGATATGAGCCAGCTCTTTTAGTTTGGCTTGCTGTTTTCTCCCTTCCTCGCTCATTATTTTCTCCCTCAACCACTGGTATGGCTAAAGGAGCAGGGAAAGCAGATGTATTAGATTTACATGCATAGTGATGCAGGTGAATATTCAGTTCTTGCATTGCTGGATCTTTGTGCTGCCTTTGACACACTTGATCATGGCATCCTGATTAAGAGACTTCGAACTTAGGTGGGCATCTCTGGTTCAGCTCTGGATTGGTTCTCTTCCGATCTCTGTCACAGGAGCGTTTCAGCTGCTGCTGCTAATTTTGTGTCCTCTCCTGCTACTTTATCTTGTGGTGTGCCCTGAGGTTCGGTCCTGGAGCTTATCTTGTTCACCTTTTATATGCTTCTACTTGAACACATCCTGAGTTTTATTTGAAGTCATTTAATTCCACTGTTACGCAGATGATATTCAAACCCTAGAATGTAGTCAAATTGTCTGTCCTTCAGGACTCAATTAATGCTATAAAGAACTGGATGGCAGCCAATTATTTGTCTTTAAATACACAAAGAACTGAAGTTCTTATCAGTGCCTCTGACAACTTTGGTGAGTGGGATTTGATAACTTTGAGAACTTTGATAAATGGAATTGAGCATCTTGGACCTATTTCATCTTCAGTTCTCCCAACTGTGAGAAATCTGGGTGTTACTCAGTTTTGATAAGCATGTTGGCTGTCCTGTACAAACTTATTTTTATCATCTGCTGAACATTGCCCATCTCAAATATATTATCTCTCATTGTGAAATGGAAATGATTATGCATGGTTTTATTTAATCACGCCTTGACTGTTGGGATTTGTTGTTCCTTTGGCCTGTTCATATCATCCCTGGATTGCTTAAAAATAGCCCAGGATGCTGCTGTCAGCCTTCTCACCGGCACACTTGTGACACCCGGTCTAGAGAGGTCAGCATCAACCTGTACCTTCATTGAGGCCCTGGAGGATTCTGGGATGCCGTTCTCATACTTTCCAGTGATTATTCCACAGGCCAAAGGCGACCAAGAGACCACACCCACACCTGTAAGACCACAGTGATTGCTAAGCAACAGGATATGAAATCTGTCATAACTTTAAAAGCCTGACATTCAGAGAAAATTCCTGAAGAGATACCTATCTTATGGTAGAGCTCTGGAAGCTGAGTTTCCACTTTTTCCCTCTGGAAGAAATGATACTCAGCCTGTTCACACACTGGCGGGATGAGATTAAACTGCCTGGCCACAGAATATGCTTCCTAAATGTGGGGAAGAGAGAATGATGAGACTGGGAGAAAGAGATAAGGTAATGTGTTAAATGGACCTTTTGTATTTAATGACTTTTATCTTTCCCCAGTACTTTGTATCACAGAGGAAAACTGTGTAACTTTCACAGAGCTGCCAGCTTCATCAGTGAGGCCAATAAATGTTAGACACTTTTATCACTGAAGTTTTTTCAATAACATATATATTTTTTTCGTTTGAGCAAAGTACATCCCAACCAGGGTTATTGTAATTATTTAAAACCAAAGGGCGTAACCACACTTAAGTTAGCATAAATAAAAGCATAAACTATACTAACTGAAACAATGTTATGTACTCACAAAACTATTCAAGATAAAATAAAAAATATAGATGAAATTTCCTCAGTTTTAGTCTGTAAATTCAGTCACATTTGTATCACAGCCTGCCTGATGAGGCTCTGTTACATCGATTTATTCAGACCTGATATCTTTCCATCACGGAGGGCACTTCCTTCAAAATGTGAAGTGTTTAGATTGTAATATCTATTTATTAGGCATTTTTGTTTGTAGATGTGTTTCATGGTATTATAAGTGATCTCACAAAATCATAACAGGGACTAACAAATGACTGATATATAATCACTGGCCTCTTCATTAGATGCACCTATTCAATTGCTTGTTAATGCAAATATCTAATCAGCCAATCACATTGCAGCAACTCAGTGCATGTAAACACGGTCAAGTCGATCTGCTGAAGTTCCAAGCAAGCATAAGAATGGGGACGAAAGATGATTTAAGTGACTTTGAACGTGGCATGGTAGAGTTTTCCCAGAAACTGCTGATCTACTCAGATTTTCCCACACAAGAATCTCTAAAGTTTAAAGAGAATGATAAAAAAAGAGAGAGAAGATATCCAGTGAGTGTCAGGTCTCTGTATGAAAGTGTCTTGTTGATGGCAGAGGTCAGAAGAGAAATGCCTGACTGCTTCAAGCTGTAAGGAAGGCAAGGGTAACTCAAAAACACACTGGTTACAACCATGTATGCAGAAGAGCATCCCAAAATGTATAACTTTGAATCAGTTGGGGTACCGTAGCAGAAGACTGCACCGGGTGCCACTCTTGTTGGCTAAGAAAAGACAACTGAGGCTTCAATTCAGACAGGCTCACCAAAATGAAACAATCCAAGACTGAAAAAATGTTTCATGGTCTGATGTGGGTCAGAATTTGGCATACACACATGGAAACATGGATCCATCCTGCATCTGTATCAAGGGTTCAGGCTGCTGCTGCTGCTGGTGTAATGGTGTGCGGGATATTTTCAATTTGGACCCCTTAGTACCAACTGAGCATCATAACCTACCTGAGTAGGTAGGTTATGATGCTGATCATGTCCATTGCTTTATGACCACTTCTGATGGCTGCTTCTGCCATGTCACAAAACTCAAATCATCTAAATTGGTTTCTTGAACATGACAATGAGTTCACTGTGCTCAAAAGGTCACCACGGTCACCAGATCTCAATCCAATAGATTACCTTTGGGATGTGGTGGAGCAGGAGATTCTCATCATGGATATACAGCCAACAAATCTGCTTTGTTGACATGGCCATGTCAATACGGACCAAAATCTCTGAGGAATGTTTCCAGCACTTTGTTGAATCTGTGAAGAATTACTGCAGTTCTGAAGGCAAAAGGAGGTCCAACCTGGTACTAGCAATGTGTAACTATTGAAGTGACCAGTGAGTGTATATCAACTTACTCCACCCATCTGTTTTTTTTTTCTGTTTTAATAATCTGGACTGGAAAGATGAAAATCTTTTTCCATCACTCACCATGATCTCCATGGCAGACCACCGTGATGTCCCCCAGTACATGGCCATCCCCTGGTTGATCACGTGTGTCATTGCTCTCACTATCTCTGTGAATACAAAATATTAAAGAACAGATGTGTGCATCATCAATAACTGAACAGTGAATGGAGCCATCATAGAATTTTGAAAGGTTTTATCAACATTGTTCAAACTACAGGACACGGAAAAATAAGTGGGTCCTTGAAACGTCCAGCCTCTTCTTTTAGACCCATGTGTAAGCAGATATTGTTTGCTGGGGTCACACTACGTAATGAGACCAAAGGCCGTAGGGTTAAAAGACTCAGCCAGTCTTTGCAGAACGTTGCCTGTGCAGTGGAAGAAATCATAGCAAGTTAAATCTGAAGGGGCTGAAGTCAGCCGCAGTGGCCTTCAGTGGTTTGTGTATTTGTGCCTCAGGATGTAGCAGGAAAGTAATGGCTGGTGTAAAAATGGATGAGCAAAATATTTTTTTTTAAATAAAAACCCCTGTGAAGTACTTTCTCAAAGCACAGCTCACACAGGAGAAGAAAGCACCGCTATTATTCTGAATGTGTGCCTGTTACATGCTTTACACAAACTTTCTAATTACTAAAGAAAACAAGCATGTGATCAAGTAATTCATCAGATTTCTTCAATCTGTAACCGCACTTAAATGAATTAATAAACCATCTGCCACCTTATTACAATGCTGCACGCAGAATGTGAAGCAGAGAGGCTGGAAATGAGGGTGAGGAGATGAGAGCGCAGCGAGTGTGATTAAAAAAGAGCGATTCCTTTTCATCAGTAGTTCTCTCTCTAGACCAAAATGTAGCTTTGTGAGAGACAGAGAGCAAGTGTGCATGTGGGTGAAGCAGGTGGGAGGGTAGAGGAATAACAGTGCATCTGCTCCAAAGGGGATGGAGGGAGGGATTTGGAGGGAAGTAAAGATAGAAGGAAAAAATTGCTGTGAACCATGTAGCAACCTTAGAGGCACACACAGTTAATAAGAGTTTGCTAATACATGTATAATCCATCCCATTGCCAGAAGGGAAAAAAATGACACCTTGATCCATTGAAACGTTCATTTCTTCACATAAAGTTGCTTTCCACAAGGGCTCTGTGAGTCATCAGCTCCAACAGCAGATGCCACGCTGATCCTGTGCTCAGGTGAGATGTGCCGCAAACACCATCAACACCCCACTCACAAAAACCCACTACAGTGTTTTCCTGGAGGGTGATGTGGGTGAAGCTGTGGGCCAATTACACATGATGAAGAGCCCATATGTGAACAAAATGCAGTGTGCTATTATGTCCTCGAATGTATGAACTCAGTGTACAATTTAGATGCCAGGATTGCAATCACATGAATTTGCAGAAGCCAGTTAGCTTAGCGCAAAGAACAAAAACAGAGGATATAGAGGATATAGAAACAGCCTCTGTGCAAAGCTAACAAAATCCAGCTAATGCATCCAAAGTGCTCTCATTAGTACAGAAAACATATCAAAACTTGCAAACTGCTTGGCTGCTAGCCAGAGTCAGTCAGCAACACATACCTAAGCCTGGAACACTGGCCAACTTTAGCCGGCAGGTATCAGTGCAGCGCAGAGGGTGTAAGATTGCATCCAACTCACACTAATATCCATATTTGTCTGGGCAGGTGTCTCTGAGGATGTCTAGGTGGATTTCAGAGGGTTTCTTTATTGTGGGAACATAGACGTTAACTAAAAATATTGCTTATTGCTTATTGCTTATTTATGGCAATCCACCATATCACAGGAGACTCTCAGCGGCAGATGTGACCTGTTCTAAGTTATACGGTTGTGGAAAGAATGTGTAGGAAAAAATAAAGATATGTTTGGTAATACTGAGTGGGTGAGATCATTTTACATGCTCTTCTTTAATGAACAGCTGAGGAGAGAGGAATCCTGGCACTTCTGGATTGCATTGCTAGCTAAAGGGTTCATGCTCAGTGTGCTGCGGCAGTTTCATTTCATTTGCTCTCTAGAGAATAACACTTGGCGGGATGGACTGATATAAAATCATTTTATTGATGCCATGTCTTCTTTGCCGCTCTGTCTGTCTGCCTCTGTATTCTATTCTTTATTCAGTTGGTCTGGGGTACTTTCATATTCAGCTTATTGAATGGATTCATTCCTCTCTCAAATAAAATATGATTCTGATTCTGAGTGACTGGATAGAAACGCTGTGCCGGGTTTTGGACGAGTTATTCTGCGAGCTACCATTGTACCTGTTCATACAATGATTTGACTGTGGCACAGATGCCTCTCCTTGAGGAACTTTCTCATCATATTCAGCTGGAGGAAAACTCACATAGAGTCTCATCACTTTGACAGCTGCTCCAGTAAAGAGCAGTCAGAGAAAGAGAAGTCAGAGTCTTCCATGAAGGAAGAAGTTGGATATTTGCGACACACATTTGGTCTGTCCCTGCTGTTAGACTGGATACGAGCCAAAAAAAAAAAGAAGTACAAAACAAGTCAAGAACAAGCAGAGAGACTGCACGGGGGCAGAAAAGCATGACTCGATGGGAGAAGATAAGCAGTGATTATAACAAAGGCAGACTCTGCAGCCATGACATCACTTTTTTGGTCCCCAAGGGGACGCAAGCTGTCTCGCACAAAGTCGGAAGCACTTAAAGTCACAAGAACAAATGCAAACACGCATGCATGCAGATATATGCACCTGTTCGGTTGCATATTCAAAGCTATGGTGGTTTGCATATTTTATTGATGCTATTAATCCAATTAAGGTTTTAGCAACATGATGTTGGTGTATCAATCAGTAAGGCATCCACTAAATGAGTCCCTTCATACAGCAAATGCTCTTAGAGGAATAGAAATCAGTGTAGATGCATGAGGTTCAAACTCACTCACTAACTTTCAAGTTTTTAAAGATTACCGACAGCCTACATAATGATTTATGAGGGTAGCCTTTCCTTTGTATTAAATTATGAAACAAACACGAGCAATTTTTCATGCTGACTAATCGACCAAATGTGTTGCAGAGGTGATAAAAGCACACCCACTTTGCCTGCCTATCATTATACATTTTTCCTCGGACATCTCTTTGTTCAGTAGCTATCATCTTGTCAGACTCTCAACCAATCAAACTGTCAATCAGATCATGCATCTTGACATGAGCTGAAGAGACTTCATCTGCAGGGGGCAAAAGACTAAAAGGTTTGATGGAGAAGGCTGCACGGTCTGCCTGCTAGTCACCAGGCACTGGTACCCGTGACAGCAAGGCCCCTGGAACTATAGCTATGACAGACTGGCCTCCCACAGTCTGGTGGCTCCCATGGGAGGAAGCAAGGGAGGGTGGGGGGTGGGCAAGGAGGAAAGAACGGAAAATATTTCTGTGAGATCAGTGCGCCTCCATCCTTTCACAAAAATACTACCTGTGGTGTGAGAGTTTATGTGGAGACATAAAAAAGGGGCCCAAGTATCTGTGATGACCACATGGCAAGAGAGAAATAATGGAGGAAGAAACTGGAAGTGTCTAAAAGAAATAAATGGTGGTAACATAAGGTAGGTATGTGGGAAACGAAGCACAAGAGCGTTAAAGAAAAATAGCACTCAGTAGGGCTTGTATCTAGTGAGACCAATCCAAAAATACACCAGCTTCCCCCATAGGGGCCAGATAATCCTGCTTCTGAAGAGCAGGGAGGGCTGGGAGCGGGTGCAGCTCAGAGACCCTGTGGAAGCTAGCAATCCCGCCGAGACAGAAGAGAAATAGAGGGAGACTGGTGGACTAAAATAGAGGAAGAGAGAGGAGGAAAGATCATCATATTTTACTTGTAATATGTTCAGGCATATGTCAGAGGAAAACACACAAACTTGACCGCAAAAACAAACCCCGCCTTTGGTCAAAGGCAAAGGCCACCAATCGGGTGCAGGCAGAGGCTTCATCAGAATTTTTCACCTTCTCTTGTTACAGAACAACATGTTTTGTCCCTGTCTCAACTTCCCCAACAGCCCCATGAGGTCTGGTTGGCAGTCACTCACCCTCCATGGGAGTATTGCTGTCTGTCCGGTTGGCAAAGACAACATCCACATACTCAAGCTGCATCCTCTGGAGGGAGCCCTTTAAACCTGAAGTGAGGGGACATATGACAGGTTTTGAGAGAGATTCGGATTCTAATAAAAGAAGACAGTTAATTGGAATCATGAGTCCTGGGTGTCCTTCTTTATAATGGTGAAATAAATGGGCATGTGTGAACATACATAGAGTGTGACCTACATCTGCAGAGAAGAGCGATCATTTTTAAATTTTCACTTTTTAGCCAACACTGTGATGTAGGGACTTGATAAGTTGGTAGGGGTGCTCGTTTCAAAAGAACAATATACAAAAAGATGTATTCAGAAGTTGCAGTTATGTCAGGTAAAAGGAAAAAATAAGGTGAACTGGATCCTGGGGGATTGGAGCTCCGCGTGCTCGTAGACACGACAAAGTGACAGTTGACCACATGTGACTCAGAGCCTTCCAGCTCCATCTGGCCTGCCGTATCTTTCGATCCAGCTCACTTCGCATGCAAATCCGAGTTCTAATATTCAGTCTGGTTTACGTAGTATACTACAAATGATTTTCTGGCAAGCAACAAAATGCTTTTTGCTTACAACCCTGCAGCAGCACACCTAAACAAAGCAAAACAAACAAACAAAAAAACCCTGTCCTCTGTCTCGTCATAGACTAATCTAATGCCACATCAGCCACTGGCAAATAATACCATTTCTGACTGCCTAATTTAATAAGAGATGATTTGCTGAGTGATAGTTTGTGAAGATGAAAATTCTCAGTGTCCCATATAGCAGGTAATATTCTGAATATGGGGAGCTGATATTATAGACTGCTTAATGGCCATTTAAGGGTAAAAGACACGGCTCAGTTTTATTCCAGTTTTGTTCATTTGCTTTTGTCACATAGCCATTCTGACTTATTGCAGCAGGAGACGGTTCCAGTATAATTAACAATGGTTCCACTCTGTTAACATGTCCCAGTAAATAATAACAGTGAGCATGAGTGCAAAACATCACATTGGAAAAAGACATATTTTATGTCAATAATCCCACCTGTCACATTGAAGTGCTAATATTCACATAATCATAGTTTTTTTCTGTTTTAATAAACTAAGAACCAGGTAATGTTTGAAAGAAAAGCACATTTTTCTCTTATAAACAAAAATGTAAGCATTAGGTTCCACTGCACAAACCACACAAAGGATTAAGAGCAACACATAAAACATAGACACACAAACATGGCAGCATAACATGGAGCTAACACAGACAAGATGACACAGTCAAGCATAAGAAAGGCACCTAACTCAAAGGATGAACAGTGCCGTGTCTACATGTAACATGACTTAGCAAAGAACCAATTTTAAATTGTATCTTCAGGCACTTTGTTACTAGCAGCCTGCTGCAAAAATAGATTATGGTCCCATTATTTGAATTTATTTGGCATTATTTTATCATATCTCAGCATGGTGTGCTGCGTGTCCTTAAAAAACTTTGAGAAAACTGTACGTGAAGAAGTGGCGGGCCTGAAAAAACTTTCTACAGCAGATGAACAGTATCTGAAAGTCATGTCCTTAAGAAACAGGAAAGAAATCCAGCAAAGACCCAACACAGGACCTGCATCTGGTCCTTCATTTGATCCATCTACTCTTCACTGAAGCCTCATCAAAAATGGTCTCAGTGGAAGGGTGGCTGTCAAGAAGGCTTTCTTGAGGAAGGGAAACAGGAAGAAACCGCTTAGGCATGCCAAATTACCCAAGAATTGGACTGACAGTGGCAACAGGTCTCATGGAGTGATGAATCCAAATATCAAACTTTCTATTCAAATCATCATCAATATGTATGGAATTATGAATGCAGAAAAGTACCATCAGATTTTGATCCACCATGCAATACCATCTGGAAAGCATCTGATTGACAACAGCTTCATTTTTCAAGATGACAATGATCCCAAACACACTGGCAATGCAGTAAAATGTTGAAGCTTGTTAGAACTGTACAAACTGTTTTGCCTTAAATACTGCTGTATTTCCATGTATGTTTGTACATGCTTCAATAAACACTGCACCCCATTTTCCTAGCAAAATGTAAAGAAATGAGGGGTGGCTCAAGACTTTTGCACACGTGCTGTATGTTATTTCACAGTAAATAGCAGGTAACTTTGTCTGTGCTCATCACGCTCATACAATGGAATGGTGCTTGCTCACAAAGCTTTATTTCACTGTAAATTACTAAGCAGTAGTTGCCATCAATATATATATATATTTGTAATTACTGTCACAAATACTTAGCTCTTTTCAGTGAAGAATCAGTAATTCAGTTTGATTCAAAGCTATAATTTTATAAGGTTTAGAAACCATTTTCAGAAATAATCACTGTCAAACCAAGCTCAGAGGCACCTTCTCGGATTAAAAAAAAAACAAAAAAACCCACACCTGTGCAATCCTTTCTTATTGTTACATAAATAAATGCTGCTGGCGGCTGGTGGAGGAACCAAACAATTCAAAGCCAAGAGCATGATCAGAAGGACGAGGGATCAAAAGAAAGGTCACACTCAGTATTTGTTAGAGGAGTAACACTGTATACTGAGGAGAGGATAAGTGACGGTAACAAAGTATTGCGAGCAGATCGGCCTCCACTCACACACACAGAAGACCAGATGAAAGAAGAAAAGCGCACACAAGAGACTGTCACAGAAGACGACAGGAGAGTAACAGAGAGTCGAGGCAAAAGACACTCTTGTGCTCTTGAGTAAGTGCGTGTGTGCGTGGCAGATTAGTACCACAGGCTTCATCTTCACCCACTAATCCCAGTTGAGAGTTATACTCTCCCTCCTACCATCACAGTCACTTATTCCTCCTTCTGTCATTTGCACTCCCACAATCCCAGAAACACCCATTACACGGATCCTAATCTGAGCCTGCACCGTCATCACAAGCAGTTTCTGCTGTCTCGTGGATTAGCTGGAGTTTACTGGCTGTGAAGGGAGTCTATTTTTGGATCTGAGAAAAGATGTGGAACAACAAAGCTACTGTATTGGCGTCTGGGATGAATAATGCATTCAATTATGCTTTCTGCGAAAGAGCCTTATAAAATGCTGAAGTTGTGAGGATGACTCTAAACAGATGACTTTACTTGTACCGTCACATGGGCACCAGAAAACGTTCTGTGCCACTCTCTTTTATTAATCATTAGGTTTTTACACCCTGTCATCTATACCCCTAAACATCACTTCAGTCCACTCAAATGCCAGGCCTGCAGTGGCAACCTGTAGAGAGGAAGATGGTGACAGCAGATGTTTCACTCAGTCAGTTTAATTAGACTTTCTTGAAATGTTCCACACCACTTATGACAGTGACGCTGCACCTTTCTCTTACAATTGCAGCCTATTATGTAGAGGCAAAAGGGTTTATCTTTGTTAATGCCACTTATGCTTCCCCTCTCTGATGTTGGCTTTCTCCCCACCTTCTCCTTTGTACTCTCTGTCTCTCTCTTCTAACCCTTTCTCAGCTCATTCCCCATTTCTTGTTAGGGGGAGAGTTGCTGCAGCTGCAGTGAATGTTAATAATGTGGCAGAAAGCTGAGTCACTGCAGGAGGTGCATTGCGCTGTGGACCGGATGGCGAATTGCTTGAGAAGTGGGGATGATCGAGCCAAGGGTATGAGAGCGAAGGTTTTTCATTATGAGCCTGATCAAGGCCCTAACTCTCCTTAAATAGGCTATCAGAGGGGGGACGGTCTGGATACTACTACTCTATGATGCAACAGCTTCCTAGATAGACACCTGTGAAGGTATTACAAGAAGACAATACATCTGTGAAAACCAAATGTGCCACTGGTTAATACAGCTTTCAAATTCAGCTGTGTTCACATCAAACAAGGCGAGAAGCGATGCAGATGGGAACATAGAGGGCAGAGGAAAAGAGATAAAAGAGGGAGATTAGAGGAGAGCAGCGGGGCTCCGACTGGTGGGGTGATGTGAAGGACAAAGCAGAGGGGTGGAAATTGACTTCTTACCTTCAATGATGTGTTTTCTGTTGAGGCCCCTCTCTGTCTCCGCTCTGCAACAAGAGGGAAAGAAGTACATGTCAAGGGTGTCAGCACATACTCTTCATTACTTTGCAGCTCTCACGAATTGAAGCAGATCATTAAACATAGCAAACAAGAGCCTGCTCCGTGCCTGCAGCCACAGATCAAGCTTTGCAGCGTGTTTGCACTGACTGTCCTGATCACCTGTGATTTTCTGGTGGCTTCTCAGTGAGCACAGCTGCAAATACCCACTTTTTATGCTTATTTATGACATGCTTAGGCCAATAAGGCCAGCAGGGAAACTGCAGTCAGTGAACAAAGTAATCTAGAGATGCAGGCAATTTCTTTAACTGCAGCTCTACTGTATTATATAGTAATACTTGTGGTTTGTGAAAAATGTATTCCATTTTCAATTTTATGCTTCTACTGCACAAAGGATATTTTAATGACACTGCATCCACATATTGCTCTGTAGCTCCTAGTTTTGCATTGGATAATATAATGCCTCTTTCACATGAATGTATCACTATTGTTAAAATCAGCACAATTCTGAAAGGAGACATTCTGGCCTTTTGACGCATATCTACATATTCCCTTAAGACAATTGCAACATATTTATATTTACTTAAACTCAAAGACTCCATCCATCCATCCATCCATCACTCGATCCATTCATCCATCCATCCATCCATCCAGGTGGAGGAGAACATGCCAACTTCACACAAAAAGTCCCAGGGCGGTCATGCTGTGAGGCAGTGGTGATAACTACCACACCACTGTGCTGCCCTGTTTAGGAATACAAAAACTAAATGCTCCACTATGTTTAGCTGGTTGATAAATTGTCTGACATGCATTGCTCAGTGTGTAGTGTTTACTCAGGCACTTAAAGATTTTCCCCACCCCTGCATTTCCCTTTTCCACTTTGTTCCTTTCGTTTCTTTCTGCTCCAGTGTGTTTGTTTTTGTTCAGATGCCTGCGACTTGTCTTACTTCTCGCCTTGCTTCATTTCACACTTTCTTTTTCTACCTCCCTGTTTCCTATGGTTTCCTGGTCTGCTTAGGGGATAGTAACGCATTTCAAGGACAATGCATGCCTACCCTTATCCATGTTATCGTTACTTTTCATGCAAAAGACTGAAGAAATGCAATAGAGAGCAAGTATCAAACTTGCAACGACACTTGCAATCGACAGCATCCTGGGGTGAGCTGATGTTTGACAAGCGAGCTGTGAGACAATCTCACAGCTCGCTCAGTTGGGGGTTAAGCAGTTGTTCTTTAAATCCATCTGGGTCGGAGAAATACCTTGACAGTAGTCTGAGAGGATGAGCTTCAATTAAATTTACACAATTGTGCCTAGGCTTTAGTGTTCTTAGCCACAGAAGAATAATAAAACAGTACGTGGATGTACCGGTGGCCTGAAGACTTTTAGAAAGAGACGGCCACTAATGCAGACCGAGAACATTTCAGCATGACAGCAGAAGCAGCTATGACTTGTGGCAGTTCGGCAAGAATGCTAAAGGTGGCCAAGAGAATAAGGAAAAGGGAGTGAGACGCGCTGACATTTTGTCCTCCATGTCTGTATCCTTGTGGTTTGTCCAAAATGTCTGATCCCTTGTCACGCTCCCTGCAGCTGGAGGCAAAGTTTTAAAGAGTAGGCTCTTATATAAGAGATGGCTTGAACTTCTGAGAAAGAAAACTCATCTGCTGGACACATGGAGAAATATTTATGAACACATACTTACTTTCCTCCCCAGTACAGCTTTGTGGTGATCACCAGGCTGGATCTCCTGCAGGAAGACAGACAGACACATCAAAAGATGGCAAAGAAAGAGTGTTCTCAAAAAGGTGATGTGTGTGTGACCATACCTGCATGTGTGCATGATGGTATGTGCCTGTGTGTACAATTCAGTGCAACTATATTTACTTCAGCCACTGCACTTCAAACATCGAGTAAGTCACTGAGTATGAATGACCACAGGGCGACTCTTTATACTTTTTCTTTGAATTCTAGGAAGACAGCCTCCCCACTCCCCCACCACCACTCCCACCCTCATGCTGGAATGATCCACAGCTGAGGTGAGGTTGGGCAAAGAGCTGGACTGAGTAGTTAAAAAAAAAAAAGGGTGACACACATAACTGAGTCGGCAGGGCATTCAGTAGAGCGAATGCAAAATTAATATAAAAATGATATATAACAAATGTTTCCTGTGGTGGAATTATAGCCTCATGCTCACCAGCAAATCCGCTCATGAGCAAATCTGTCAAATTTCCATTTCCATTTAATGAATTTATTTATTATGGTATATCAAGTGATTTAATGTTCCTTCACAAATTTACACTTAATATGGGTGGATGCACACCTCTCCACCTCAAACTAACAAATTTCACTACTATGTGAAGGCTGGAAACAGAAACATATTAAGCATAATAATTTTGTACAACAAAAAAGGCTGGTTTTCACTAGGTAGGAATACCCTCACACCAATAAAGGGATATTTGAAGCATATAACACCAAGAGGATCCAGCATAAAGCTCAGGGGCTACAAGACAACTGAAGGAATAAGGAAGAAAATTATTTTGTTGCACAAACTAGGTTAATTTTATCCCGACTAGCAGCCTGGCTCCATGGATACTAATGCTGCTCTGTCAGTGATTTATTTGTCTCTTAGCAAAAGATTAAAATAAAAAAGTAACTTTATTTAGGTCCATGTTCCTTAGAGGATGAACTGCAATTGCTTTGGGAGTCTTCCATCCATTTTCTAAGTTTTTTTTATTCACATGTGATGCAAAGGTTCATGATCACTAGTACTGTATCAACTTTTCAGTTTAATTTTTTTCTCAGTACTTTGGAATTTGTAACTAGTTTTGCAGGAGCAAAACAAAAATTCTCCCATTAGCCCCAGTGGTATGTTTTAGCACACTAACATAACAAATGATGAACATCAACATGTTAGTATAATAATAATAGTATAGTATAATAATGTTGGGATGTTTATTTTATCAGTTAGCTCAAGTATAATAGCTCATCAATATAGCTTTTTTTTTTTTTTTTAGCTTTTTAGCTTTTTAGTTGTGCCTCAGCACTGCAGTCAGCATGTTTCAAAAGATACAACTTTTAGTTTAAATGCAAATAGTCTCAGTTTCCAATTTCTGTCACACTTTCACAGTATCACTACATCTTGGAGAATAGCTGGACAGTGTTTGTGGACACTTCCATGCAAACTATAGTTGACTGAAGCAATGTGCTAATGACCAATGCAATCACAAGTGGTCGCTAGGGAAAAATGGGGGTCACTGACTGGTCTCTAGGCCTGTGTGACTGGGGCTTGAGCAATCATGTTCCCAGCAACAGCTATCAACCTCCAGGAACCACTTGCAACCAGTTGGGGAATACTCATTTTCCCTTGGCCTGTGTGGCTGGACCTTTGTTCACTTGATCCTACACTGTCACCATGATTGTCACAGGTCCAAAATGACCAACAAGTTGATGTCACTTTGTTAGTGGTCACATGTCTACAAAACCTCAACAGAATTCTTTGGGAAAACGCTCTGCAGGGACCTCTGTTCCACTTCGCTGCTGACTTTATGGTCTCAATCACTCACTTCAGGTTATACTCTATCAAACATTAAAAAATCAATTTTTGGCCGTTCTAAGTGTAAGAAAGGAGGATTATCCAGAATCCACTCACTGGCTACCAGCTTGTGATTGACAGTAAGATCTGCCCCACGTTGTCATATCCACTTTCAAAATGCCAGGATGATGATGGTGAAATTACTCATCTTAAGGCTTCAAAATGGGACCTCATCAAGCAATAGATGATCATTGTCCTGTTTTAAGTGACCTGACAGAACGGATGTATGGGGACAACTGTTTTAGGTAATAGTGTACTTCCACCTTGGCAGCAGCTGTTTCCTTTCCTTCTTATGTGTTTCAAAAAGACCGTGCTCCATACACAAAGATAGTTTTCCGTGTGGAAGGACCTCTGTAGTAAACTGCAGCACCAGCTGTGAATTTGGTGTTATCACCCAGCTTCAGTGCCTGTCCACTCTAATGCTCTTAGGACAGAATGGTAGAAAATCCCTGGAATGAAGCTCCAAAATCTCGTGGAAGACTCTTTCAGGAGAGCGAATGCTCATATAGCAGCAAATTAAAGCCTGTGGATTTTAAATGGGATGTGCTTAATATACACATACATGTGCACAATGTTTGTGTTTTGGCATACTGTATGTGCAGAGGTACAGAGCATAGGCAATCTTAAATACATTCTTGGATTCTTTCTACTTTGCTGAGAGACTACACTTTACCTCCAGCACTTTTTCTTGATGATGTTTCCCAGGATTATCTCTGCTCTGTAAAGAAAAACACAAGAGATAATAAGATTAGATCTCAGACTTCCACTTCTCTTGCAGCGTGTTAGCGCATTATCTGCCACACATCTGCAGCATGAATGCCTGATTAAAAATCAGAAGGCGCCCAAGATAACACATAAATGCCCTCCTGTATAGCACGCCTGAATTTCACCAGCGACCTTTAAAATTAATATTCATCTCTGTAAAAGTCCACTGTGCGCCACATTACTCACACAGATGCCCAGGCAAGTCAAATTGAGCTGTGAACATAATGGGGAGCCTCCAGTGTTGAATAAAATTATGCAAATCACTTTAGAGTCACAGCTACCTCTCATTTTTGGCTTCCTGAGGTGCACAATTCCTGGTCAGGGCCTAAACCTTGTTAACATCTCATGTCCTGTGGAAGAAAAGAGCTAACAGGACCAGAAAAGTAGAAGTGAGATACAAATGGGAGACCTCACTCACTTCCCCCCGGAGTAGACCTCGGCCGTGTCGAAGAGGTTGACCCCGCTCTCGTAGGCGATAGTCATCAGCTGCTCTGCCACCTGACACAGGCAAGAAAAGTTTCCCCTCATGAACTGCAGTGTGGTGTAAGGCAGTTCTATAAATAATAACCAAATTACACTTCAAAAAGCCGGGAAATTCCCCAAAGAAAGGAGTGTACGTCTGTTTGCTGTTGAAATACACATCCTCCAGGAAACCGTACAGTGTGCTTGTTGATTAAAGTTGTTTACCGCACTGTGTATTTCCCACACTTTTTGCCCTACTTCTTGTGCTTGCTCTTTATTCAGAGAAAGCGCTTTGAAAGGCCAGTTTAGTTGTGAGGACTTCCTCTGTCTGTACCCAGCACTTGATTTTTGTTTGTGCCTTTGTTAGCCTGCGTGCTTATCAAGCAGTGATAAGATGTCCCCAATTCACTGTTATCTCCCATCTAATTCCAGATTAGGACACTGTGAGAGGTCTTTTGCTTAATAACCTGTGAGAGGAATAAGATCTGATTACTTAGCTTTGGTAGAGCTGACAGGGACTTACCAGCTTGTTATGATATTGGAAAATTGAAATCAGAATGATTACTGTGGTCTGCTTACACCCACACCATTTTATATCTAGTTACACTAAATGACTCCCGTTGGGGCCACAAATTGGGTTTTGTAAATGGTCTCACTGGCTGTATTTGGGTCTAGCCGGGTTTAAAATAGAGCATGAGTAATCCTGCATTTTTAAGGAGTAAATAAACAATGTAGTGGAAGCCGCTCTGCTGGACAATGTATGGCCAGTATACAATGTATGAACGTGATATCGTCTCTAAAAACCCCACATATCTTTTTCTTTTTTATTCTGTAAAATATGCTGCACTGTGCATTATATAGACTAATACTGATAGACCTGTTAAAATATTGGCCAACTTATTTGTCTAGTCTGAACAAAATAAAATGGATACCTGATAAATGGATCTGACATAAAGCCTCACCTCATCAGAGATCTGACCTCCAAATGTTACCCATGTTCCTGTGGGGGGAGGGGGAAAGTCATCGTCAAATATTTGGAGCAAACACCAAACATGCACGACCTTTTGCATGTAAAACAAGTCATTCACAGTGTCTGCTAATTCATAATTTGACATTTTTGGCATGGAGACATGACAAAATGCTCCCTGCCCTAAGGCCATCACAGACAAATGTCAGTACAGATTAAAAGAGAATGACTCTATTAAACCATGTGTACAAATTTGCAGAAAGACAGTTTAAAGAAGAGTGACAGGCATTGTTGTGTAACACAGTGTCTTTTTAGGAGGTATCTTGGAGGTGTTGTAGGGTTTTGGGGGAGTTCTTGTGTATGTCTACATGGAATGGCAGACCCATCTATTCAGCCATCCATTGCAAACCTGCATCGCTCCTGAAGGAAACAAAAACTTGGACTCATGTTTGATTATTTGGCTGAATATTAATTTTTGATTATTTCCTGCATGAGGGTTGGTGCATACTGAGAGGGCTTAAAGAATTCTAAATTAGATTTGATTTAATATCTGCAGTTCATCATTTTAGAAACTTTGTGACTCTAAAAAGAGCTACATGTATAAGTTGTAGAGCATCTGATGAGAACAATTCCCAAACTTGATATAAACATATAATTTTTGTTGTCCAGAAACAGATTACTGAACTGTAAAACTGGGTGCATGGGCTCCCTTTCTATAGCTGAAGTCGGAATAATGGGCACTGTGCTTGTGAAATACAGTGTGAACTCTATTAATTCTGTAGACTGCACTGTAGACAGACACGCTTACAGTCTCTGTTCTTCTTTAGCAAAAGGATGAAGACAGCTTTTGTTAGAATTTATCTGTTCTCCTTTCAGCTTTCTGTTGCCTGCTCCTGTCACATGAAGCTTGTCACTATCGCCCACTAATAAGAAATAATTGAAAAGCCGGTATAAAATCTGTAGCCAACTGCGTCGGAAGTATAACACCAGACTGGTGTAGGCTCAGCCTGATTTTCTTAAGCTGTGTGCATGCTAGTTTAAAAAAAATAAAAAAATAAAAAAAATAAAAACATGACTACAAAACTAAATTAGTGAGACATCCCAAGTTGAAACAAATAATAATTACCAGTGCTCCCTTCTATAGAGGGCAGGTGGAAATAAATGAATGTAATGCTGATCCTCTTTACGCCTCTCCGGTACTCAAGTTCCTGGATGCTGTATTCTGTACATTTTCAGGGGTACCACCCAGGGAAGCATGTTTTTTATTGGTTGGCTTTACCTCTGTTTTCTTTATCCTTTGATTCTGAGCCTTGGTTGGTGCAGATAGATAGCACCTGTCACCTGTCAAATGTTAAAAGCACTTTGATAAATGATAGCAACATTGAGGCTAAGCAAAAGGCACCCATGTGTTAAGGGTCAGATTTTGTGACATATTCCTAAAGTTTCCACTCAGAAGTGAATGCACGCATACACACAGACGCACAGATTGTAATGAGCATGTCCAGACTCACACACTGAGTGCAGGCTATGATGCAATTGTTATATTTTTATGGCAATTTTTTTTTACTTCTGATCCTCTAACAATTAGAAATAATGCAGCACTTGTTGTTAAATCTGTAACAGTGTTGGGTCATTACTCAAAAAAGCAATGTATTAGACCTTACTCATTATTATTTATTTATTTATTTTGAATTTATGCATTACTTACTTAATTCCTCCACAGAAAAAGTAATTTGTTACACTATTTCACATTTCTCTGTAACATTACCAGTTAACCATATAAACTTTGGGCTATATTATATCTTTTTTGTATTATTCAACACAAAGCCAGTATGATTTTACCACAGGAATATTTAGAAGTAGAAATTGAGGCTACAATCCTACAAGTCCGACTGCTCATCAGTGCCTTTGTTAACTGCTGAAAATCAGAATCTTGCTGCTGGGCTTGAGTCAGTATAAACCACTCTGGGTTCTTGCACAGACAGTATAAAACATGGATGTAGCTTCTGGGTTGAAATGAAGCCAATGCCGAAGTGCCTTAAACCTGCATTCTACCTGATGACCACCAGATGGCGATAGCTGTTGTTGCTAAAAGACTTCTGGTCCTATAGAAGTCTATGGAAACAGCTCTATGTCTTGACCTCTGTAAACCTTTTCCTGATGGGTTTATGGGCTCAGTCGTTTGCTTTTGGTCATTTTGAATAAAAATGTAATTTATGTTGTAAATCTTGTTCGTACCTTGTTTCAGAATGGAGGAATATGCGGTTTCACAGACAGACCCGCCCATCTGTGGCTGTGTTCAAATTCAGGGCCTGCATCCTATGAAGGACACATTTCAAGGCCGATTACATCCCCCTACATCACAACAAGGTGACAAAGGCTGTCCAAATTTGAAGGCTCCTCCAAATGCGGCAGATAAATGTGTACTTCTTTTCCCTGGATTTGAAGGACAGGTCCGTTGTATCTTTCGTGGGCCACTGTATTCCATGATTCATTGCGCAGCAAAACTCAAAGGCGACAATGGCGGCGGAGAGGCCAAAAAGTTTAAAATATTACTTTCTGTGACACAAAATCAATTTTTATAATGCTTTTAGGCGAGAATGAAGATGTGTAAACCTCAAATATCTGCTCAGTTTCTCAAGATATTGCTTAAAATGCTAAGATGCTCATTCCCGCTTGTCTAACGGACAGCTCGCCTCACTAAACCCAGAGAGAACGCCTGCTTCCCAAGATATAATTTTCAAAACTCCCACTGGTTGCTGAGTAGAAGTTAAACACAGAAATTATTCACTCAAATGATCTCTAATGGGTGATGTTTGGTTTATGTCAGTGTTTCATTTGATCCTGAGCAGTGTGACTGAGATTAAAGTTAAGCCACATAATTGGATAGTTTCATTCAATTTTAATGTCTTATTGGAGGGCTGTCAGTATATTTGGAAATTAATCATTTGCTCATCTTTATTCCTTGATGTAGAAATGTCCTATCATTGTGTTAACAGTTTATTTTGAATTAAATAAACCAGGAAAAAAAAGCAAAAGTTTGGCGTCCGTTTTAACAGCTTCTTTTCCACAGCCGTGCATCCCGGTGTCACAGTTGCTAGGTGATAGGAGTAACTAAGGGTGGAATGGCTGGTGAGGCAGATCTGAAAGCTAGATAGCTCAAGTTCACAGCCACTTGCTTCTGGCATTCACAGTCTTTGCGGCCTTCAAAGGACCCGGTCTACGTAGGCCGGGTCCTTCGAAGGATGCAGCCCCTGAATTTGAACACAGCATGTGTTCACATGTGTTTTGTTGCAGCCAAGATGGTGAGAGCGAAAATACTAATCTTGAGGCTTCAAAACTGGACTTCAGAAACCAATGGATGACATCATGTTAGCTACAGTACGTCCATCTTTTATACTGGCCGTGGTTCCTCCCTAGTTTTGTGTTAGCAATAGCATGTGGTCTGCGTGATGTTTGCAAAGAGTCGGTGTTATGTCAGCAGTATAATGCAGTTGTTTCTGTCCTGGATGCAGTTTGCACTACCATCATGCTTGTCTCCTTTCATGCAATAAAAATTAATGTTCATGTCTCCACTCTTCAGAAGAAGGCTCCACCGTTTTCCTTCTCTGTGCACATGAACTGAAATCTGCTCAATGTAGCACAAGTGTGCAGGAAGCAAACAGGCACGTTTGATGATTTTTTCTTTATATCCTCCGATTGTGCAGACAATTGAAGAACGTTTGTAATGCGAGTAACAACATAACTGCAACTGTAATGTGATTACTGAATTTACTGCTGTAATGATTACCGTGTTACTGAAAAATGTAATGTGATTAACACATTAAGGAAAAAACAGAGTTTGAGAAGAGGGTTATTATCACGCTTGTGTCCTTACAGTATTGTGAGGGTGTCAGCAGCTATTGGTTAATGTAGCTTAGCACAAACACTGGAATTAGAAGGGAACTGCGCCCAGCCCAGAAATGTTCTGTATACTTTAAATATTCTCCTTGTTTCCTGTTGTGCTCACAGAGTGTATATACAAGATGGATGTACTCTGGCACTGGACAGTGAAGCCAGTGCCCTTAGACCTGCAGTCATTCTAATGGCCAGCAGGAGGCAAAACCCCTAGCTTTAAAAAAAATAAAATGTTTATTATATACAGTAGACATTTATGAAAAAGTGCTCTTACCTCCCAGTTGATCTATTACATTAGTAATCACTTTCCTAGTGAGTTTCTGGTCACAGTTTTACATCTCTGAATACAACATGATGTTCATTTTGTAAATTATGATCCCAATAAGAGTGAAGTCAGTGATAAACAGGGTATGCTTAGAACTGGTCTAACCTTGTGATTCACAGATAGTTGCCCCAAGAGCATGCAGTGTCCTCTGTTTCTCAGTCAGTTACCCATCAGTCCTCATGTGCTGTTTTAAAAAACTAAGATGCTGAAGTCATTTCTTCAAAATAAGAGTCCACAAACCACTAACCAAGTGATGTTAGGTTGGCAACATCCAACTCTTATATGCAGCCAGGGCTTGTGCTAAGCTAAGCTAACTGGCTCCTCATAGTCAGCGTCTAACCTTCCAGAGTGAATAAGTATTTTCCCCAAACGTCAGCTGATCCTAATCAAAGCTAAAATGACGTGTTTTCATCCTCACAGCAAAATTATAGCTTTTCTTTTTTTTTTTTTTTTTGTTCCTCTGCGCTGCAGAAAAATGGTGCAGCGAGGAATCAATGTTTTGCTCAAGGGCACTGCTGTGTAGCTTAGGCTTGCCGATATGAAGACTTGAAACTAATTCCCTTCAGCTGATGAATGTTCTTTCTCTTCACTATTCCTCCCTCCTGCACAGTGTCATGTGGCTTAATCTAAAAGAAAATAAAATAACCATGATTAACTTAATCATCTACAGTTTGTCTGCCGGGCCTGGGCAGCACTGCACCACTGCTTTGCTTTGTAAAGTTATACCCCCCTTTCAAGGAACTTGGCACACACACAATGCAATAAGCATTAACACACAAACACAGTCCTATCAAGATGAGTTAGAGTGAGAGTATTTACCCTCTGGTATGTTCTGGATATATGTGATAATTGAGCAACTTGTTTGCTGAAACCAGTGCTATTGATTAAATATTAACAGGAAAAATGCTTCGCAAACAGCTCTCTGTTGTCTCTCGTGACTTCCCGTAAATATAAAAGATGCATGAGGTTTAGAAAAGGGTGAAACGATATGATGGAACTTAAAAAAACAAAAGGAAAAACCCTGTCCCCTTCAGTATAGCTTCTATGTTATCTTTCTGTATACACAGGCACACAGTGAATTTCTTATGATATTTATAATTTACTAATGCTAATAGTTGTACTCACCGAGCCCCAGACAGGAGACACGCAGTCCAGATTTCCCCAGGTTCCTATGAAGAAATAACAAAGCACGATTAAGAAAACTATTTGTTATTTAGACTCAAAATGTCATCACTCGAATGTCATTGCAATTTCTGTGCTCCTGCGTTTCGCTCGACCCAAAATTTTCTGCATAAACAAGGGCTGAAAAAAAAATGTTGCTTCCAAAACACATTGAGAGACTGAAATGAAATAACACACAGCAATTACAGCATTTAGAGCATGGCAGAAATGTAATGTCAGAATGCAGGGCTTGATAATAACAATGTCTGGTGTCGTCTTATGTTGGATCGAGAGGAAATTCACCTAATCCGATGGTCACCTTTATCTCAGATGATCATGAATCATAATTGAGAGATTGCAGTGGGAGGACAGCTGATTTGTTTTCTCAGTACAGATCCCACATTCTGTGAAAGAACGGGCAGGCCCTCAAAGGACCCAGAAATATATTTCTCTAATAACTAAAAAAAATGTTCTTTGCACTGTGATGCGTTTTGACAAGCATTGTCCTTTGCCTCTTCCCTCTAAATCGACACTCAGCGGTTCTTTTTCCTCTGACCTTTTACTTTTATTGTCTTCCTTAGAAATACAGGCATCCATGCTTTAATACACTGAAGCTGTGTCATAGCTTAGCTCCTCAGCAACTTTTACAGATGCCCAGTGGAGAGGATCTTGATAAATTCTGTCACAGTGTGGTATGGGAAATGCACTACTCGGGACAGGAAGGCTCTCCAGTGTGTCATTAAAGTGGCGCAATTTATCTGTGAAGTTGCTTTCCCATCACTACAGGACACTTATAATATCCGGGTTATAAAGAGGGCACACAACATCATCAAGGACCACACCCAGCCACAGCACACACTGTTCACAATCCTGCTGTCTGGCAAATGTTACAGAAAAGTGAAAGCAAGGACAGCTAGACTAAAAAACTGTTTTTATCCACAGGCCACCAGGCTACTGAATCACTGACTCATTACCTACTGTCATCTGTGCATTTGCAATTGTCTACATAATATAAGACAATTTTATTTTTATATAAAATATAATACAACCATATAATAACACTTGTACATTCTGAATTTCTTACTATTGTGACAATTTGCATAACTAATTTGACTTTCAGAAGCTGCTGATCTGCTGGGACCCCCCCCCCCCCCCCAAAATCATGTCCAGGGGTTATAGAGAATGATGCGAAAAAGAGAAAATGTTCGGTAAGCGGCAGTTTTCTGGGTGATCATGTCAGAAGAGAATAGCCAGACTGCTTTGAGCCAATAGGAAGGCAACAGTAACTCAAACAACTGCTCGTTACAACCAAGGAATGCAGAAGAGCATCTCTGAATGCACAACACATGGAACCTTGAAGCAGATGAACTACAGCAGCAGAAGACCACACCAGGTGCCGCTCCCGTCAGCTCAGAAAAGGAAACTGAGGCTACAATTCATACAGGCTCATCAAAATTAAACAGAAGAAGACTGGAAATGTGTTTCCTTTTCTGATAAATCTCAATTTCTGCCACGACATTCAGATGGTAGAGTCAGAATTTGGTGTCAGCAACGTGAATGCAAGGATCCATCCTGCCTTGTATCAACAGTTCAGGGTGCTGCTGGTGGTGTAATGGTGTGAAGGACATTTTCTTGGCACACTTTGGGCCCCAACCAACTGAGCATCTTTCAAACACCACAGCCTATCTGTATTGATGTTGATTATGTCCATGCCTTTATGACCACAGTGTACCCATCTTCTGATGGCTGCTTCCAGCAGGATAACACACCATGTCATAAAGCTCAAACCATCTCAAACTGGTTTCTTGAAAACTGCAGTGAGTTCACTGCACTTAAATGGCCTCCACAGTCACCAGATCTCAATCGAACAGAGCACCTATGAGATGTGGTGGAATGGGAGATTTAATTTTTACTTTTACTCCCTACATTTTTACACAATTAACTCCTTACATTTTCAAAACAGACTTGTTACTTTATGTTTAACACATCTGAGAGAAGTTTCCATTTCCGGTCACTGCTCTGTCAAACGATGTGAGTCCAAATGGCAGAACAATAACACATGAGAGACAATTGTATTTGTGTATCCTCCATCATCGAGGCTTATCACATACAAAGAGATTAAAGAGGCAAAACCATATCATTTATGTATCATTTATAGCACTATAATCAGAGCTAACAGGGGGCCGGACCAAGTGCCGATGTCCGTAAGTTGTGTAAAACTATAATGTCTACAGAATATCTGTACTTTTACCACCTCTGCTAAGCTGTACCTAATCAAGTGTATGTTTCCTCAAAAACAGTTACATTACATCCAACTGATTTGCAGCAATGTAATAAGGCACTTTCAACTCTCATTAACAGCATGGAAGATAAACTAAGACATCAGGCTTCTCACCACCCTTGACTCAGAGTCTCAACTCGGCACTTCACATTTAGTTTTATAATGTGCACCACTTCAAGTCCAACTGTGAGGGGAACTCATGTGGTGCAAGCATTTAATTGCTTAACACAGGCAATGACTGCAAAAGCAGAATGTTCTCCACCCCAGCCGCCACAGGTGTCTTTCCACACTGTGATGGATGTACACTGTTGGTGAAAGAAAACTGTGGCAAGGGGATTGAAAACCCTGCAAAAGGAAATTATAGGAAGGTCATGAAATTGAGTCATTGTCTTTTCACAGGATTATCAAGGGCACATATACCAAACCACTTTGGTCTGAGAGGAAAAAAAAGGTGAAAATAGCAACAGAAAGAACCTCCAATTATGGTCTGGGGATTTTGCCTTCTGCTCTTTTTTTTTTTTTTGCAGGCATTTACTCATTACAACAAATGAGGCTGTAAAAAATGCCAGCAGTCGTTTTCTCGTGCCTGACAAGTAATGGCCTGTGCCTGTCTAGATGAAGGCGGGCTAATTCGAGCCCGCACTGTCTAACTGCGCCCTTAGCCAATTCAATTAGGTGTTCAACATGGGGACACATCAGTCATTGAGTCAGTAGTTCGACCCAGCTGCCAAGATAAAAGGGTAAAACATATAAATGAAAGTGTTTACGTGTATACAACAGAATATCCGAATTCTGTGATATATTAAGTAATTTATATGCCAATAACTCTATGACAGGAGACAACCAGGAGCCAGATCTCACTGCTGTCACAAATTGTGGGATTTGTTCTTGTCTCTCATATGGTGGAGGAGTTTGGATATTATATCCTCCATCTCTCTGATGTATTATAGAGTGGGATCTCTGATCCATGAAAGTGTGGGGGAAGGGCTGGACTGTAGCTTAGAAGTGTGTTACTAACTCAGTCTGTGTGTGTTCGGTCGGGGGCTGCTGAGGACAAACCACACTTGATGTTGAGGAATGTACATTGCTGCCTTTATTGTTATTAATTCTGGATGTCAACTCAATGCCTGGAATTGTTTCAATTTGTGAATACGTCTGCCTTGGATCTGCACTGATACTGTTTTCATGTTTACAGTCGCTCATTTGTGCATACTATCCCCACTATAAACAAGCTGGCAGGCACATTCCATTTCCAAATAAAGCTGGCTGTCCTTGAACAAAATGCTAACTTTGTTTTTGGAGTTGCTCCATAAGTTCAGTGTGCAGCATTTGCGTGCTGCTTCAAATTCACAGAGTCTGTCTTAATCATGACAGGAAAAACAAAACAAAACGGATGTTCAGCAGCTGGCGAAGCCACCTCGCTTCTGTTTTCTTGTTAACAGCGTTGTGGTCAAGTAGTCAAGAAGCGGCGGCAGCAGCAGTGCTGGAAAACACGGTTTATTAAACACACAACCTGCTACAGAGCAGAAATAGATCTGTCCATGTATCAGATGTGGATGCCAGCACCTTCCAAAGAGGCTAATGATTCAGGGAATTACAGCATGCCATTTGTAACTAAGAATAGCCAATATAACTTTACATTTTATATATAAAATATAAATATAGTAATTTTATATATAATAATGGAGACAAACACAAATGATAAAACAGCTTGTCTAAACACAAGTTGCACATAAACAACTTTGCGATTCAGCGAGTGTGGCCCCTCATGCTTGATTGGTCCCCAAAAGAAGCCTTGAAGTAAAATGACAAATGAGTCATATGATGACGCCCCCTCAACACAAACCTGTCACCACTTATGAACATCCGGTGAGCTACTACTGTATGCAGCCCTTTCTATTCTTAGTAGGTCTCAAACTAACATAAAAATACTGTATCAAACAAACATCTTAATATTTTATATCGAGCTGAAGCATTTTAAAAAATGGCCTCTTATTGTGGAAGAGTGTGACTCTCAAGTCATAGTAGGCAATTTTTTTTAACAGTTTTGGGCCGTTCAAATCAATGTTTGTCAGGCTTTGGTTAAATGGATAAAACTCTCCACTCGCAGGGGATTAATGTAGAGTAAGCAAACCCACACGAGCCAACCTTGATAGGCCGAGGGATTAGACAACACCCATTTCCTGCTTTCTTGCTACATCCATAAAATTCTGAACGGGGAGAAAGTCAGGTCATATTCTGAACATATCAAAACCACACTTTGAGTGGGTGGAAAGAAGCATGGGAAATAAAATCAATCATATTTTGTGGGCAGTGGAAAAATTAATAGATTAAGTATGGAAAAAAAAAATGTAGCAGAGTTGCACGGGAAAAAGCGCTGATGAAGGTGATGGATGGAGATGATAAGGAAACAGAGTGCTATGAAGAGAGAAAGAGAGACAGTGTAACTCGAGCTTGCAGTTTCAAGTCCAAGCCCCAAGTCTAAGCAGATCAAACGCCCTCTACAGATAACGCATTCTATATGACACAGAATGGGAAATGGGAAATGACAGCCAGCTCCCTGCAGGGGTTTGTATGGTGTGTTGGTGTGCGAGTTTGTGGTTGTGTGTGCAATAAAGAACCAGAGTCTGGACATGACTTCCTGCTTTGTTTTTCCACAGGGCCGACATTGTGTTAGTGCTTTTCATTTTTATGCCGCACATTCAGACTCACACAAACACTCGTTTACAAGTACACACTGTTATATTCGACCGGGCTCTTCTGGCATGCTATTCAAAATGCTCGGACATTTGTTATTTGTTAATTTAAACACCCCTCAAGTGACTGATGGTGAGAGAATCTCACACAAAGCAGCTATTTTTAGAAGGGACACATGACTGAAGTTGTTGACCCTGTATCGAAAAACATGTGGGCAGATCTGAAGTGGTTGATTCAGTATGGTGTGGATTTTGGAGAGTAAGGCAACATGGGAAACAAATCTGCATGATCACTAGAAAAAAACAGATTCGCCACAGTTTTACTACAGTACACGCTGCATGCAAGATTTCTTCCCTTTGCTTAACTTCTGATGTAGATGTGTAAATATTTTGACTTTAGAGCATTTTGTTAGATTAATATTTTTTTATTTTATTTTATTTTTTTTATGAAAGTGAAGACAGTTAAAGAATACTCTGGCTTAATATGTTCAGCTCTGCCAGCATTGTACTGCCAGCACTGCTGCAATGTACACATATATTTCTGTCTTAGCTTTCCCTTTGTGATTACAGAGGCCAATTAAGGAGAAAAAGATAATATTGTTTTCATCGCAAGGGAACACTTTAATAAAATCATTGTGCTTACAGAAAACCATCTCGGTTGTAACCTTTAATTAAAATGCAGCGAGTCCCTGCAAACTCCCCAGCTTTTTAACTGAGAGATTGTGTGGTACTTATCCTTCGGGGCTTGTTTGGTCTTTGGGCAGAGTGGAGCTCCATGCTACAGGGCTCCTGTTGTGCAACGTCCTGGCTCACATTATTAGATCTACACATCATGGCAAAACGGCTGAGACAAGCACCGGAGTAAGTTCTGTCAGAACATGAAATATATTTTTGTTTCACTGAAGTTCGATGAAGCCCTTTGATTTATGGTGAACAACTAAGCAAAGACAACATGCCAGAGAGCGAAAACACGCTGCGAGTGCAAAAGTAGCGTGATCGGCTCATTGAGTGCAAACATGCATGAAAGCATGCAAACACACACACGCACCTGCACACATCACACACAGATAATCGAGGTTCACGGTCACAGGCGCGCAAAGAGCAGCGACAAAGCAAGTAAGGGTATGTGCCGGATCCACAGTGACAGAAAACTGCGCTTTATGCTTCAACAAATTGCTGTAAAAATGCTGGAAACTTTGTATAGAAATATCATTTGTGAATACACTGGGATATTGTAGTTTGAACCTCTGCTCACACCTTGTCTCAGGTGACCTCAGTAACATTAGGTGGGGTGGGGCAATGTCTTACAGAGGCTTCACACCATGGCCCCATGGTGGTAATGACCCACACCGTTTTTCATACTTTGGGTCATGTGGTCACTCAGATGATTCATAGGAAGGACACCTCCAAGAGGACAGCCTCCATTAGGGCTTAAATACCTGGGACTCTCCTCCAGGTTTTAGAGCTGAAGAAGAGCTTGCATGAGAGGTGAAACATCTTCACAAACCTAAAGAAGTCCAGCTGCCTGCTTTTCAAGTGCTCAAGATATTGTGTTCACATTTGTATATTGCTTTTCTAGTCTTACTGACCATTCAAACTGCTTTACTACAAATCACATTTTAACCATACATTTATGCAGCACTTTATTCTATATGCTTCAGACAGTTTATCTACCTCCACCTAGAGGAAACCCACACAGAAAGGCTGGGCTAGTAACAGGTAAGTGGTGGTGAATCTACTTTAAATCTTTTTCAAAACTGCGTGCTAAGCGTAATCCCAATCATAAGCAGTCATACACCTTGTCTGTACATCATTAAGAGGGATTTCTTGTTGACTTACTGCTTAAAATGTAAAGTGAAATATAGTGAAAATGTGCTTAAATGAGCAGATTACAGTATAGAAACTAGGGAGTACTAACTGGCTCTGTGACAACAATATAGAATATGAGCCATTGGAAGTTTTTAAGCTTCACCCTAAAATGACCTGAACAAATTAAGTCCATCCTCTGATGCTAATGATTAAGGTGCCCCTGGAGAAATGATACTGTTTAGTAAAACTCACCTGCACCTATTTTTTTTCTGTAAGGTCTGATAGACTGGCTTATTGAACAGAGGGCCTCAAAAGAAAAAGATTTTTAATTAAAAGGCTCGAGGCACACTGAGACGCATACATGTCTGAAAGAATCACAATCACTCAATCTGCTTCACTCAGACAACTGGGAAGAACCTCTCTCACAATTTTCCTTTTTAATTCACTCATGTGAGTGTGCAAAAAAAGTGTGGAATACCTTAAAATGACCAGTGTGAACTGCATTTTTTTGACTATTCTGTGTGCACAAAAAAAACCTTCTTTACACGGCTGCTTCATGCATTACTCACACTGTCAACACGCAGATGTATACACAGCACAGGAGGCCTCTCTCTCTGCTGGCCGCTGATAAGCTTGCATCCAAAGGAACCAGCAGAAGGGATTTTTAATTTTTTTTTTTTTTTGCATGCCCATCTGCAGCGCAGTTCCGAATCAACCAAGCGGAACCTTTCCCAAACCTCCTGAACCTTCAAAAGGCCTTTCTGCCTAATGACCGTTATGTACTTCAATCACGGCAACCAGGGGCTCCCTACCAGGAACCAGAAATAATCTGCACAACTTGCAAAGCCAACAACATCACGTTTCGTTACATCACAAATTTTGTCCCGTTAAGTATGCTTTTTGTAGATTTGTATATTATTTTAAGAGGAGGACAAGATTAGGCAGCATTGAAAGGTTGCAACTAGGGACCCTACAATTAGAACCCCACTATATTTGGATTACCATAACAACTAAAATGCTGGGGGTGGTGATATTATTAGTTTATGCCTGCTTGCTCTGTGCACTACTTCTCCTGCTTCCACTTGCTATACGCCTTCAGATGTTCCCAGTGTGGAGCCTCAATGGCATCAAATGCCCATACACTCAAGGATATATAATGCAATGTGTGAATCCATACACCCACAATCGCACATACTCTTTTCTTTTCTTTCTTTTTTTTTTTTGAGAAAAGTCTGAGTGTGATTTGTTATCACACAGAGAAAACTTCAAAGAATTTGTTGTACACAGATTTAGTACTTGGACTTGGCTTCACTTCAAGAGAAAGAGATTCCCTGTCAGATGGCGTCCAAAGCAATACAAGTATCTAACTGAACAGCTTTGGGTCGAACGATTGGAAGGGGAGAGGCGGAGAGATGTGGCATGAAAGATGGAGAAGCAGAAAATATCAGACCAACAGGGAGCAAAGAGGGGATGCGACTGATAAGAGTTTTCATCCAATGTTTGTGTCTCTGTGGTGAAAATAGAGGATTTGCTGAGGGCTTGGAGTAAGCTTTACTATGAAAGCGCTCCACCTGTTTTCACAAAAGCTACAATAATAATCAGATTTTGAGAACTGTGAAAGCACGGAGCTGAATGTGGTAAAATTTCAAAATCAATTTACCTGCTTAATGGAAAAGAAAGAATGAAAAAACATAAATGGTGAACCAGTTCTCACAATAAAGACTTGTTTAGCGCCGAGAGCAGATTGAAGTTGGCCATTTCAATGTTGTTATGGAAACGAGATGAGATTGTATGACAAGCAGACACTTATCATAGTCAGCTGCTCGGCATCCAATCTGCCCAGATTCTGCTAATTGCCTCTTTTTCTGTGAACTGACCCGTGTGCCCTAATTTTCTCTTTCATTCAGCTTCTACTTCTTTCCAAGTCTTTTTGTACTTTCTTTCTCTCTTTTCTCCTTGTCTTTCCCACCATCCTCTTTTCCCCTCTGTCTCTCTTGATCCTGACACTGTAAACGATGATGTCACCCTCTCCAGCGAGTTAACGGTGTGAGGTGAAAGCTACTATTTTGCTCCTGCGGTCTGGGTTAAGAGCCCACTCACTGAGATAAGAGAGCATTGTTTACTTGGCCCAGCCTTGTTACAACTCCCACACAGACGCACATGGAGACCTCTACCGCCCGCCACTGCTCAGCTACTGTCACACTTTCCAGAATGTACTGTAAGGTTGCGGCCACTTATTGAGAATTGCATGCAGCATTGACAAAGTATTAAAGTAAGACTTTAATGAGAAAACTCAGCTATGATTCTGATGCACATTTATCTTGCTGTACTGAGGGCACGTTACCATCTTTTCTTATTATTATATTAGAAGCATCATATTCAGATTTATCATGTCAAACCTTATTGTATTTCTTCTATATGACAGTAATTTTCGTCACAATGTCACAACAGTATTAATGTCAGGATGGCTGTTTTCTATGTACTGATTCTATCAAACTGTGTGATGATTTATTTTTAATAATTTAATTTAATTTTCATCATATTAACATGACAGTGTTGTTGTATCATTGGGTTTTCTGTGCGTTTTTAGTCATCTCACTATAATCCGATGATAAATAATAATTAGTCCTAATGTAACCCCCATATTGGCACCAGTAATGAACATGTTGCCAAAAAGAGGTAGATTCTGGTCAACGTTTTAAATCGGTGTTCTAAAAATATGCTTTTAATACAACTTTCGAGTGTGACTGAAGGTCCTAATCTTAAAGCATTTTTATCTGTCACTGCCACATTAAACTGTCTTCTCCGTCTCTCCCTCTTCAGATTGCACTTGCAGCCTCTTAAATTCACATGTTCACGTCCGTAGCTCAAAGCTAAGCCAACAGCATAAACTGTCCCAGATCATAGATTGCTGCGCTAATAACTGTGGAATCAAGGATGCCAATAAATTTGCATACTTGAAAAATATCTGTCCTTTTTTGTCCGTCTTTCTTGACACATTCACACACACACACCATCCCACTCATCACCTGTCACTGCTCACATATCTTCATTTTTGTTTTCTGCCATTTTGTTTCAGTTTATCATCTTGTGTTTTTTTTTTTTTCAAATTTGTTTCTTTTCCTCACAATGAGAATTGTGAGAGCTTTTCACACCATACACTGGGAGACTGGGAAAAGAAGGCAGAAGAGTAAACTAACTAAGCAGACCTCCTCTTTCCTCCTCACTCTCTTCTCTTCACACAGCCTCCATCCTCTCCAATTTACGTACCGGTACTTCATGCCGGTGAGCTTGGCCGTGGACTCCTTGAGGCTGTGGTGGTAGCGGTGGGTGAAGGACCCCAGGCTGCGAGCTATCAGGGCCACTGTGCGGAACCGGGCACGTGCCTGGCTGGCTGTGTTGGGGCTCGTGGCGTTCTGTTTGCTGTGCTCGCCATTTCGAGGGGCCTTGAGCCCATGATCTGTACATGCAAAGGACACCTGCATGGCTGTAGGCAAAGGCCACTAGAGCTGCTCTGCTTTTGTCCTTAAAGTGCTTAAAAGTCTTTTTTTTTTTTTTTTGTTCTTGTTTGTAGAACTTAGATTTTGCTTGTGTCGTTATGTGAAGTTGAAAATCAAAGGTCCATGCCAATTCTGGCTGGTGCTGCTGATTCTCATATGGAGAGCACAGCAGGAAATGATGCACGAGTTTATTCCATTTCCTTTGAGAGAATGTTCTCAAACTTAAGCTACGTCAAGATCAGACATATCAGCGGCGGTCCCGGTCAGTGTGTGAGGTGCTGAGATCCTGAGCTGGTCTGACTCCACCTGAAAAGATGGGAGAGGATGAAGATGGAGGGAGAAGGATGAAGAACAGGAGCTGAATGAGTCGCTTATAGAGCGGTCCATTTGAGATGAACACTTGACTAAAAAAGAAAAAAATGACACTGCCGAAACCTGACAAAAGACTGATCTGGAAAAAAAAAACCTGTGAGAACTCTTTGTAATTTCTTTTTTGTGCTGTTTTCCCCAGTTTAATGCCTCCTTCTCACATGTCTAAGCTTCTTTGTCATGGCGTGGCAAAGAACGAGCACAAGTTTTTTTTTTGTAAGTCTGTCACATTTTTCTCTTTCTGCCCTGTTTCAGTTCCCTCATCTCTCCACCTATGTTTTCCATTTTTCCACCTCAGCTTCTGTCTCTTCCTCCCTGGTTAGTCAGCCTTTAATTCCTCATTTTTTTTTTTTTTTTTAGTGTGTTCATGGTTTTGTCAGGCAGCCAGGACTTGTGGGTGTCTCTGGAGTCCATCTTGCCCTCCAACCACAGCTAAGCCTTTTAGTCAAACACCTGGAGTGAGGAGAGTAACACTGCACCACTACATTGGGCACACACACACACACACACACACACACACACACACACACACACACACACACACACACACACACTCGCTCATGTTCACAGACGCTGTCTCACTCCTGTCACACATCTTAAAAATAAGGTCATGCTTTCACAGAAACGCAAATGCTCGCAAATAAATGCTACACATGCAGAAGCATTTCTGGCATTTGCTTCCACACACGCACTCAAGCACACAAACCAAATCTTCATATATACAAATGTTCTTACACACTGCGAGTCGCCAGCGCTCTGTGAGAAACAAGGACGGAACGGGATGAGAATCTTGACTGACGTGTCTTCTCCTGGAACTTTGAGAGGGATTAAATGCTGTTACACACAGAGCAGAGGTCCCAGAAAGCTCTGCATCCCAGTTGAAGCAACATTTCCCTCAGATGTCCTCAGACCTGGCAAACAGCCTTGTCCCGTTTCCAAAGTCCCCGAGCAAGTAGCAGAGCTTTTATGGTCCCCGGCTTTGCAGCAAGTGGACTCTGTGTGATAAAGGGACCCTGGAACAGCAATGGACAAGCAGAGAGGAGGAGGAGGAGGAAGAGGAGGAGGAGGAGGAGAAAGGAGGATGCATGGTTTCTCACTTCAGGGAGAGGAGGACAGATGCAGTGAGGAGGCGAGGAGCAGCGCGTGATTAGAGTAGAGAGAGTGAGCCAGTAACTGAATGAGGAAGAGAGACTGTGTATAGGCTACTTGCTCTCACTGACTGGCTAAGAACTGCAGTGTTTTTCACTATGGCGCCACACGCTCAGAGAGAGAGAGAGAGAGAGGAAGCGCGAGAGAGAGAGAGAGAGAGAGGAAGAAAGAGAGAGAGAGGAAGAGAGAGAGAGAGAGTAAGAGAGATAGGTAGATTCTGAATGAAATCAAGAAGGCTGAGTTACTGTGACTTTAATTAGTTGAAGTAATTCACTTTAGGGTGAATGGCATGGTGGTGAAAGCTGGTTAACTACAACATGTGTTTATCGCAGGCATGCTTCATTTAACTATGCACAACAACTAAATCATTACACTTGCTTTACCCATTATTTTATGTTTGCCGTTACAGTGCAAGCCCTGTTTTTGATCATACATAAGCACTCACTTCCAGTCTATGACCTGAAAGCATGTCACAAATTACGAGCTATACTTCAGAGTCTTGTAAGATTCAAGTAAAGCACACACATTGTATTTAAGCTGTGCAGCGTCTTACTTTCCTCCCTCACTGAGCACTAATTTAACAATGCAGAACCTTGTGGTTCATTAAACATCCACAAACCTCGAGGCCAGTACTGTTTTACTTAGCTCATTGCGATTACATTTGATAAGAATAGACACATGTAAAAATCAGTGACAGTGTTTACTGTCAAGAACAGTTAATGGGTCGGTGGGAGAATTTGGGAGGTGGGTTTGCGGAGTGTGAGACGTGAGATTTTTATGCAGTCTGAGAAAATACATTTTGTTCCATATTATTCAGTGTGCAGTAATGTGTCTGATGTGATTTTGTGCATTTAAATTTTGTTCTCAGTTGCTTGCTGACTTGAATCAAAAAGTTAATTTTATTAGCTTGAAAAGTTAATAGAATTCTTAGAAAACAAATAGTAGCAGCAACAGAGTTTTGCACTTCCACAATTTTAAAAAAGGATTGAAACCAAAACATGAGACATCGTGATATGGCCCAAGAATAAAATTTATCATGCAATTCCTGCAATGGCCAGGCTCCTGCGTACACAGCGGACCTGCTGAGACCTTATTCCAGCAGTCGGTCTCTCTGATCATCTAATCAGGGTCTTTGAACTCTTTCACGCAGCGAGCACACGTCTGAGGCTGCAGCTCCTAAACTGTGGAACAGGCATCCTCAGCCCATCAGGTCGGCTGAATCAGTGGTTTATTTCACAGAGCTGCTGAAATGGGTAAGCTTTTTCTTAATCTTTTGCCCCATTATTTATTTATTTATTTTTACAATAGTTCATACCAAATGTGTGCATGAAAGCATGTATGTATGAATGAATGTAAGACTATATCTTTGTGTGTTTATATATCTACACTATGTAACTGTGTTTTAAAAAGTGCTAAAAATATAAAGTTATTATTATAATGCAACTCAGACATGTTTAATACATGCATTATTCAAATTCCTGCCTCTAGTTATCAGCACAGGCTAAAGTGTCAAAGTCCAAGAGGTAACTCTGAAGACATCATCAAGGGTATTTTTACGGGCTGTTGAAAACTCCTTCTGGAGCCTCACAAAACATTGTACAACTCTTGCTTTCTCATGACAAGTGAACTGATAACGAAGTGTTAAACTGGCAGAGAGTGCTTTCATGCCCAACCCTTTAGAAGTGCCGGCATCAACTCTGGTGTGCTGCCACTTCTACATCTCCTATGGCCTCTGTGCCTGCCAGAAAACTTTACTTTGGCTTGATCACGTTGTTCCTCAGTGTTCTGGAGAGGTTACTGTACAGCTGGATTAAGTCGCAAGCATCCCTCTAATGTCAACGGCACCTCCAGGCTCCAGTTTCCTCCTTGCTGAGCCCATTTTAAAAGTATGTCAGTCAAAAGCGTCAACTAGAATTGTTACGGTCTCGGCTGGAATCCCCAGCGGTGGATAATGCTGTTACCCTGAGGCAAACTGCTCGTCTCTAATTGCTCTGGTAAGAACCTATAATAAGAGCTCTAAAACTTTGTTGCTAAGACACAAACCTCTATAAGATGAGTTCTCATGTTGAGGCGAGCAACCATGACACTGCACCGAGGAGAGTGTTAAATCCCCTTACAGTAACCTATCCCAGAATTCCAGCAGTGTGCAACATCTGTCCGCCTGTGTTTCTGCAAAATCGCGCATTTAATAGTCATTTTCTCCACTTGCAATAGCTGCCATGCAAAGAAAACCTTCAGTGACATTAGGTTCTCACTACATAATTATAGCCCTGTAAACACTCTGCTGTTTGACGGAAAGATAATTGCATCACACATTTTACTTTTGTGTTCAAAAGGCTAGTCAGTGTCTGATAGTCGTCCTTATCAGCTGTAACCTCCTGTCGAGAAAAGACATAATAGACATTATGAGACATAACGAGGGGGGGGAACCTTTCCAAGTAGTCAGTGATGTCACTGCTGCAGCAGTACAGTACCACCTCGCTCTACTCGATTAAATCTCTCTCTAGGTATTTTTCTTTCATTCCTCTATTTGCTTACATGTTTTCCCCATCTTTTTTTTCTCTTCTTCCCCTTCTTCTCTCCACTCCAAAAAAACCCCTTTTATATAGCACTCTTGCTCAGTCCAAGTCCAGATTCTTTTCCCTGTGCTGCAGATTTGAGAGTGCAAGTCATTGTGATGCATTGTGCGCACAACACCTCAGAGGGAGCATTGGTTGTTTAATCTGCCCTAATAGGGTGGTAGTACTCTGTGTAGAGATAATGGTCACAGTTATTAAGCCCACAAATTCCACTGCAGGCCAGCAGGCATGCATGAAATACTGATGAGGAAGCTTAAATCTGAACTGGACATGCGTGGCTGTAAAGGCAAGGTCATCCTTGTGACTAAAACCAGCCATCGCCTCCAGAATCAAACCCCATCACTTACATTATCACCGCATCATCATCATCATCATTACTGCCATCATGTTATTTCTATATAATCAACATTATTTAACCCTTCCCATTATGACACATTCAGTTAATATCATCATTACAATTGTTATGCCAGCTTCTGCCACAGCCTCATCTCCATTTGAATCCTCTCTATATGGTGACACGGATAAATGCTGACATCTTTATTAAGTCAGCCCCAACAGACACATCATGATTTGCATGCTCAGTGAGCATATGTTCTTGTTGTGGGATATTGAATAATAGTGGGGAGAAAATGCAGGTGCATTTATTTTTAATGTTGAAGCACTCAGGGGTTCATAGAGTCAGTATTTACGAAAGGCTTGTGTACCTGCAGAATACAAACATGCGCGGGAGTTTTCATGAAACAACATTTCTTTCTTGGGTAACAGCTCATCCTAAACAAGCTGGCAAGTGGATGACTAATGACTATTTTTAGCATGGTAAGGAAAAGCCCTGGGGAAAAAAAAAAAAATCTGCTAGAGGTGAAAACACAAGAATAGCTCTGGAAACTTTCAATAATCAACATTTTTTAATTCTGATGTTAGAAAAAATTAAGCTGCTACCTTATGGAAACTTGTTTCCACTACTGAAAAAAAGCATTTTTTTTTTGCCATCCAAAATTTTAAACTTAACAGCAGTAAAATTTTGACTTATCGATGGCAAAAAATGTTATTTTCAGTGGTTCAAAACAAGCTTCCATGCTACCTTACACCAGTCATCTCATGTTTTCTTTCCTTTAAGGGGCTACTCACCTCCCCATGAAGTTATAAATTCAATAATCTGCTGCACAATTTATCTTTACTGAGAATTTGCCATATCTCACATGTAGCATGTCTTTCCTTGTGCTCGCCAGTGAGGCTGACACAATATCCAAGCCTGCACCAGCATTTCAAAGACCAAAGGGATTTGTAAACAAGGATCTGCCTTTGGGCTGTATTCTCTCCCTTTGCGTTTATGTGTGTTGGTGGTTGAGAGATGGAGGTCATTAGTTAATCAGACAGCCATACCCATCAACCCCATGTAGAAATATACAGCTGCTTATAGACGTCTCCTGTTTCACATTAACAGCACACTGGTACATTTTTTTTTTTTTTTGTGATGAATTTTTTACATTTTGAATATGGGCTCATAAGAACAGTGTTTTTATGAAAAACATGATGTGCAACCTCAGAGACTAATGACTAAAGAGAGGAAACTATCTGTAGGCTGTTTACCCTCATGTAATGTTCAGTGGATTTGTGCTTAGCTCTGCCAGTATTTGAGGCACTGTAAAGGAAATGTTAAATTCCCACTGAGGATATTAATGGATTTGATTTATCTGTTTGCAGTAAAATATTAAAAATATGCAATTTTAATTGACTTATGGAGTCATGTGCAATGTAGAATCAACGTTCATTTCTCTATGTGTTATTAGAAATGAGGACAGGACAAGAAAAGGTTAGAACTAAATTAAGTGTTTCTTGTCAAATTTTAGATTGGAAGACTGATACCAAACTCAAGTATGTGCATTGATGTTGGAGCTGGAGCCTGAAACCACAGTGGAAAAAAAAAAAAATTAACACCTACCTTGGCTCTGTCTGTGAAAAAAAGTCTACCTACCAGAACCTCTAAAGATTACTAATTGGTGTGGTATACACACACAAGTAGAAGGATCTACATTCACTGGCCACGTCTTTAGGTAAACCTATTCTACTGCTTGTTAAAGCAAATATCTAATAGACCAATCACATTACAGCAACTCAGTGCTTTTAAGCATGGAGGCATATGCAATACAACCTGCTGAAGTTCAAACCAAGCATAAAAATGGGGAAGAGAGGTGATCTAAGTGACTTTGAACATGGCATTGTTGCTGACGGATATTTCAGGAACTGCTGATCTACTTTCCCCACACAACCATCTCCAGGACTTACAGAGGTCTGAAAAAGAAAAAACGTCCAGTGAGCAGCAGTTCTCTGGATGAAAATGCCTTGTTGATGTCAGAGGT
Source organism: Archocentrus centrarchus (assembly GCF_007364275.1). Lineage (NCBI taxonomy): Eukaryota > Metazoa > Chordata > Actinopteri > Cichliformes > Cichlidae > Archocentrus > Archocentrus centrarchus. Next base: position 15,296,859 of record NC_044362.1, read on the forward strand.
CGAAGGAGAATAGTCAGACTGCTCAAATAACCACTCGTTGAAACTGAGGTATGCGGAAGAACAGAAAGCACAGCATATCCAACCTTGAAGTAGATGGGCTACAACAGCAGGAGACCACATTTGACGCTCCTCTATCAGCTAAGAACAGGAAACTATCACTACAATTCACAAGGGCTCACCAAATATTGGAAAATAAAAGATTGGCAAAACTTTGCCGGGTCTGATGAGACTCGATTTCTGCTGAAACATTTGGATGGTACAGTAAGTTCAGAATTTGGCGTAAACAGCATGAAAGCAAAGATTCAATCTGCCTTGTGATTCAGGCTGCTGGTTGTGTAATAGTGTGATTTCTTGAACATGACAATGAGTTTACTGTATTCAAACAGCCTCCACAGTCACCAGATCTCAATCCAATAGAGCACCTTGGGAATGTGTTGGAACAGCAGATTCACATCAAGGATCAAACATCAAGTTAACAAATCTGCAACTGTGTGATGCTATCATTTAAATATGGACCCAAATCTCTGGGAAATGGTTCCAGCACCCTGCTGAATCAATAGAACAAAGAATTAAGGCAGTTCTGAAGGCAAAAGGGAGTCCAATTTGGTACTTGCAATGTATAACTGATGAAGTGACCAGCGAGTGTAAAGCTAATTTTGTGTTACAGGAAAAAAAAAAATTTGTACATTTTGAGAGGTACGTGACTTTCCTTTCTTGGCTGAGAATATAAGTCCACTCTAGAGTCTCTGGTTTCCATATAAAGCTAGAGCCAACAGACAGCTAACTTAGCTTAGAATGAAAGTCCCCCCAGTTTCTGCATAAATAAAATGTACTAAACCATTTGCAGATTTCCAGAGTCTTGAGGGTTCATTCACCTAAATCTTCCCAGAAGGAGGCAAATTTTTTCCCTATTACTGGGGTGCATGAATCAGAATCTTTAAAATCAGAAAAGCAGCACATCTAAAACTCGTAATGTCTTCTTAGTGCACAAAAGAGTTGCTCCCTGTTGCAGCCACTTCCTTTTTATACTAAATGAATCTACTGATTTCAAGGTTTTGTATTCAGCAAGCAGACATGTATTTAAAAAGAGCTAAAACATTTCAGAAACAGGACAGCAATTCTAAAATATGCCACTCCATTTAATGACATAACTGATCATTAGTTCCGATCATGAGTTAGATCAATCAGCTCAAAAATTGGGCTTTCACATTATTCCTCAGTCTTGTCATGGTACTGAAACTTGCCGAAGTCACTGAGGACATGGTAGTTTTTCTGATTGTGACCAAAACATTATGTCTAATTAAGGAGCAGGAATTAGAGCTAAAAGTTTCTGGGCTCTGTAAGAGTCTGATTACCAGGAAATGATGAAAGTATTTAATAGGCAGAGACCCTGCTGAGAAGAATTCATCTATAATCCTTGCTTCCAGTGTTTTATAGATCATACAAATTGGAGTAAAGTAAAAAAACAGGCTGCTGATTGGTGACAGTCAAATCAAACTTATTTAACCTACACCTCACCGCAGAATCAACATAACCCAAATATAATGCATGCATCTTCTTTGTTTAAAATGTCCTGCATGTGTACATAATACAGAAGATAAAGTGAAGTTATCAGATTTTTTTCCCCCATGTACCTTCTAAAGAATCCAATATCCTACCTGTAGACCATGCTGGCACAAGGTTGGGGAAATGCCTGAAAAAAATGGTTCTGCACATGAAGACGCTCCTGTAAGCTGTGGTGCTCTTGAGGTCTGTGGTCTTCAAAACCTCCTGCAGGACAGCTGTTGGGGCTTGAGAGGTACGCCCGGGTTCCTGCCCCCTGCCTCTGCTGGATGGAACTGGAGCAGCGATCCAGCCTCGGCCCCCCTCTCTGCCTGGGCACGGGGATCTCACTGCAGGCAGCCTTCAGATACATGTTTAGATCAGACTTGTGTCACACAGGCCAATTGGATGCTCTCTTTTGCTTGCAAATCTCTTTCAATATATTTAGTCGTACAGTGTACTTACATCTCCATGTAAGTACATTGCAATGGCGGTCATGCGGGACAACAGAGGATATCCGTATTTGTTTGCTGAAGAGTTTTTGACATGCCAAAGGTTAACAGCGTGATGGAGACTAATACCCCAGCACCATTTCCATAGATGTTGCCTATCAAACAAAGAACATGTGTGCTTGGAAAAAGCCAATATAATCAGACAAACACACAAACAGTGTCAGCGGAGATAAGTGAGGAGGGGGGGTTAGAAATATAACTCGGTGCCATACCTGTAATGTCAACTTTATTCTTAGACTGACGGACAAATTAAAGGACAAAGACAGCTTTTGTTTGAGCTCTTGGCTCGAGCAAGAGAAGCCTGCTCGTCTGCGAGGCGAGCCGAACAAAGCCACAGGGATATTTCCGTCTGCCCGTCAGAAATATCTTGCTGATACATCTGTTACATGTACAGCCAATCCAAGTTGCAGCCGAGAACAAAACCTGGTCCACCTGGTCTGCTCTGGTACCAAGTCCTTAAAGCAAAGGATGACAGACAGGTATGATTTTGATCATGGTGAACACACATATTGCATGATGTTATTAAGAGGCAACTTCACATGAAGAGGAGAGTTATGGACACTTCTACTGTTACTAATGCATTGTTGGTAAGGTGATAATGAGTTAGTTTCAGAAGTGTCCAAAAATACAAAAAAAAAAAAAAAAAGAAAAGTATGGCTACCATGTTTGAAGAGCTAAGTATCTACACTACCAAGTGTTACAAAAACACAGTTGCTCACCTAAATCTGCACATCATATTTGTGACAAATTTACTGGCTTGGTATGACCCAAAGCTTATGGTTTCTAATGATATCAGCTAATGTTCAAGAACTGATGGATCTTAGAAAGACACTAAGCTAACAGGCATTACATGATTTTTTTTTAATATAACAAATAATTTAGGAAGTAAACACATGAAACCACTTTGTGTAATTTGTCAGTTGTGGCCACAGAAACAGCTGTTCAGCAAAAGAAACTCATTATATATGCATATAAAACTTTACTTATTATGTACAGGAATTAAGCATTACATTGACTGATTGCTAAACTTTTCTCTATTTCATAGAAGATTGCAGATGTGGGACTTAAAAACTTTTGAATTAATGCATTGTACTCACTTTTTCTTCTCCTGAAAACGCTTTCAAATTTAGCCCATCATTTAACAAACCTTGTTAGGCCCCCTGTAGGGGGGCTGAGGCACAACATGAAAAGCATCCATCTTCCCCAAAACCCAAGCAGCCACAAGAACAGCCTGATAAAGTGAATAGGTATTGTATTTATTATTCAAGAGATTCACAAATACAGGAGTACAAATTAATGTGGTGGTGAGCCAAGGCCAAAACAAATCTGTGTTTTTTTTGGGGGGGGGGGGGGGGGGGGGGGGGGGGGGGGGGGGGTTGCTATCATGGCAGTACAGTGGTGCAGTGGTTAGCACTGCTGCCTCATAGTTAGAATACTATCTGGAAGGCCTGGGTTCGATTCCACCTTGGCCCAGGCCTCTCCTTCTCTCTGTGTGGAGTTTGCATTTTCTCCCCGTGCTTGCGTGGGTTTCCTCGGGTACTCCGGTTTCCTCCCACATTCCAAAAACATGCACTTACTGGGGTTAGGTTAGGTTGGCTACTCTAAATTGCCCACAGGTGTGAATGAGAGCATGAATGTGAGTGTGAAAGGTTGTTTGTCTCTCTGTGTTGGCCCTGTGACAGGCTGGCGACCTGTTCAGGGTGTACCCTGCCTCTGCCTCTCGCTCTAGGATAAGCGGAAGCGAATGGATGGATGGCTGCTCTCATTAGGGTTCTTCTCTCTAGGCTCTCTTCCACTTGCTCCCTACTCTCACTGCAGATCACAATGTCATCTGCAAACATCATAGTCCACAGAGACTGCTGTCTGACTTCATCTGTCAACCTGTCCATCACCACTGCAAACAGTTCAATTCAATTTTATTAAGATAGTGCCAAATCACAACAACAGTCACCTTAAGGGACTTTATATTGTCAAATGAACACCATACAATAATACAGAGAAAACTGCAACAATCACACAACCCCCTGTGTGCAAGCACTTGGCAACAGTGGGAAGGAAAACCCCCTTTTAACAGGAAGATGGCTCTGGCAGAACCAGGCTCAGGGAGGGGCAGCCATCAGCTGTGAATGGTTGGGGGTGAGGGGAGGGAGACAGGACAAAAGACACACTGTGGAAGAGAGCCAGAGATTATAATAACTAATGATTATAATGCAGATTGATGTATAAACAGAGTGAAAAGAGGTGAATAAAGAAGAAAAACTCAGTGCATCATGGGAAGTCAGCTGAGAAGTTGGCTTCTCATGAAGCCAGCTTCCCGTGAGGCTGCAGCATAACTAAGGGAGGGTTCAAGGTCACCTGGTCCAGCATTATCAATAGGAAAGTTTTAAGTCTAATCTTAAAAGTAGAAAATCCTGAATCCAAACTGGGAGCTGGTTCCAGAGACGAAGGGCCCGAAAGCTGAAGGCTCTGCCTCCCATTCTACTGTTAAGTATCCTAGGAACCACAAGTAAGCCAGCAGTCTGAGAGCGAAGTGCTCTGTTGGGGTGATACAGTACTATCAGGTCTTTAAGACAAGATGGGGCCTGATTATTCAAGACCTTGTATGTAAGAAAAAAAGTGTTCTTAATTCAATTCTGGAATTAACAGGGAGCCAATGAAGAGAAGCCAGTATGGGAAAAATATGTTCTCTTTCTAGTCCCTGTCAGTACTCTAGCTGCAGCATTTTGGATCAATTTTCAGGGAGTTTTTAGGACAATGTGATAATAATGAATTACAATAGTCCAACCTGGAAGTAATAAATGCATTAACTAGTTTTTTCAGCATCACTCTGGGAGAAGATGTTTTAATTTTAGAGATATTGCTCAAATGCAAGAAAGCAATCCTACATATTTGCTCTATATGTGCACTGAAGGACATATCCTGATCAAAAATGACACCAAAACTCCTCAAATTGTTACTGGAGGCCAAGGTAATGCCATCCAGTGTAAGTATCTGGTTAGACACCATGTTTCTAAGGTTTGTAGGGCCGAGTACAATAACAGTTTTATCTGAATTTAGAAGCAGGAAATTAGAGGTCATTAAGACATTTCTAATAATACTGCCTAAGAGAAGCATGTATAACGTAAATAGAATTGTCCCAGCACAGAACCCTGGGGTACTCCATAATTAACCTCAGTGTGATAAGACTCCCCATTTGCATGAACAAATTGGAGTCTTAGATATTCAAACAAGTGCAGTGCAGGACCTTTAATACCTATGGCATGCTCTAATCTCTGTAATAAATTATTATGGTCAACAGTCTCAAAGCTGCACTGAGATTTAGAAGGACAAGCACTGTCATGGTCCCAGGCCTTTGGGCCCAGTGTTTTTGTAATTGAATTCTGTTATTTTTTTAATTTCTCTAGTTATGTTTCTAAGTTTGCTTACAGTTTAGGTTCTTAGTATGTTATAGTTTTCTGTTATTATAGTTATTTGTATTTAGTTCCTATTTCCCTTGTTCTCATCTTCTCCATGTTCTTGTGTCCTTGCGATCCCTCCTGTGTCTAGTCTTCTGTCTTTGTGTTTCAGTTGTCTGTATCTTCTCAGTTTAGTTGCTTCCATATGTCATAGTCTTGATGTCTGTGTTTAGGTTTTTCCTGTGGACCTGCTTCCCTGTTTTATGTCAAGCCTGTGTGTTGTGTTTAGGTTTCTGTTTAGGCATATGTTTAGATTCCCTCTGTACTCCCTATATGTCGTCTGCATTGTGTCATGTTTGACATTTACTGTTTTATTTTGACAGTCCCTTGTCCCGCGTGCTTTGTGTTTATGTGAGGGGTAGAACCTGGGTTCATGTACCGCCCCTTGTGGGGAGGGTTTCCACTTTATAAGGGCAGGTGCAGGTCCATATGGCAGTTGCTTGTTTGAACCTGGAGTGGTGGTGAATGTGTGCTGTTCTATTTATGAGTATTTGCTTTTAAATGGTTTTAACGTGCCAGCTTAATGCTGGACTCCTTCTGTGGTGTGATTCTTGTGCTTTTATTTATCCACCAGAGCTACACAGACTTTGGGTACCGTGATTAATTCATTAAGTTTAACTGGTGCAAGCGTTGCGGGGAAGCTTGTGTGAGTGTTTTTCTTGCCGCCTTTCACGTGTCGCGGTAGATTTTACTGGCGGTGGGAATTATTTAAATTTTTTGGCCACAGCGGCTTTATTGGCAGTATAGATATGACAGGAAAGCGGGAGAAGACATGCAGGACAGAGCGGCAGGCCCTAGGACTCCTGCGCTTCCTGCCTTCAGCCTCGCGGCAAATATGGTCACCTGCTCCACCACTGAACCAACCCGGCGCCCGTGGCGGTGGGAATTAAACACGTTTTGCTACTTTTGGTCGCAGTGTAGTTTGCCGTACATTTGATGTGTACATCGAGGTTTCTTCGTTTTTCAATTTCCCGCAGCAAATATCTGGAGTGTGCAGCGTTATTTGATTCTTTAAAGAATAACTTATTTTAAATAAAGCTTTAGTGATAATTGTTTTATATATTAAAATTTAATCCTTGTGAAGTGAATGCATGCCTATGGTTTATTCCTTTTATTAAAGTGGTGTGTCGGTCGGGTCAGTGGTGAATTGATTGCAAGATGGGCATTTGTGCGCACCCACGCCGCTGCCCTTCACGTTCCGTGGGTCACATTTAGCTTTGCTTTCTGTGTCTTTTTAGTGTATTCTGTTCACCTGTTCTTCCCCAGATGTTTCCACTTCCCTCATTATCCCTCTGTGTATATACTGTCTGCGTTTTCCCATGTTCCTTGTCGCATTCTCGTCATCATTGCCGGCTTTCCTTGTTGAGTGCCCTTTGTATTTGAGTTTCAAATAAGTTTCGTGTTTTGTACAGCTGGCTCCTGACCAGCCTTGTTACCTCCTTCATTCCAGCAAATAAAGCTGAAGTTTAAATTTAGTTTTTGTCTGAGTCCTACATTGGGGTCCTCTGCCTAGCCTGGCACAGCAGTACATGACAAACTAATAAAGACAGATTGATCATATTTCAGATTGAAAAAAAATTAATGGAAGGACTTTTATTTTAAGCCTGTCATCTCTGGCAGTTTTTGCAAAAGGAATCGAGCCGAATGCATTATTGTATCAAACATGTTTGCTTTTACAAGAAGAGCTCTATAAGTTCTCTATAGGCTACGCTTGTTAATATTTGTATTTTCTTTTATTCCATCAAAATATAACTGCCAAGTCTGACAGGCAGGAAGGAAAGAGAAGTAGAAGGGGGGAACAGAAAAAAAAAAAAAGGAGGGAAGAAAATAGAACAAATAAGGTGACAGACCTAGGTATTCATATATACACACGCACAATCTTGCTGTGTTATGTTTTAATGTAAGTTTGTGTCTCTGTCATGAAATGTGATCAATAATGAGGGTGAAAAGCTGTAACCATGCCCCCGGGATCTAGAGGTAAACAGGGAAAGACCCAGGAGACCCAGGCCATCCACAGCCCCCCCTGGAGGTCAGAAGACCTTTGGCCACACATCTTGATGACATCCGCAAGCACACCCCAGAGGAGGAAAGGGAGACTCTAGATGGCGCTCCCACAGTCAAAAGGAAAGAGCCCCAGCGAGCCAGAGGCAATGAGCAACCCACCCACCCCCAGCACAACCCCCCCCCCCCCCCCCCCCCCCCCCCCCCCCCCCCAGCACAAGCCAAGAATGTGGCCGCGAGGCCCCAGGCGCCCGAGAGCTGCCCAATCCCCAGCAGAGCCCCCCCCTTCCTCACGCTGGAGAGGCCTGAGCCACCCCCAGACCACAACCCCAAAGGGAGCAGGCCAACAGCCACACCAAGACATCCTGCCACACACCCCTGGACCCACAGGCACCCACATCCCAGGGGAGATAGCAATGATCAGTGGAGAGTGGTAGGGAGGGGTGACACGTCCCACAGGGGCCAAGGCTCAGTAAGCCACAGGCCCAACTGTACACGTGCACACACATATATACCAGTTGCACGCTCATGCACACACACACACAGACCTTACATGGACACGAAGTGTGGATGAGCAGGTACTGTATTAGTGCAGAGCCAGCGGCAACCTGGGGAAGCAGCCGACCCAGTCCCAAACAGCTAGCCAGACCCCACTCCAGGCAGGGTGCAGGAAACTGGAGTGTGGGAAGACCCGCCCATCCCCTCCTCCCACCCAACATGTTGGGTGTATGTGCTTGTGTGTGTGAGTATATGTAGTGGGAAGAATGATTATCACTGTGTGAAAGCTACAGTGCTGTTAAAATTGGAGGGACAGACATGAGCACTTAACAGCGCTCGTCCACACCACTCCCACAAGACCGTCAATGTCTAAGATGTAAATAAAATTGAGGAGCAGGCCCTACCTGTGTATGTGATGTGTTGTTTGAGTAGGAGGAGGGTAAGGGTCAGGATACATATGACCTGTAGGTAGGAGACTACCCCCGGAGGGAGAGAGCCAGCTAACAACTGGCTCACTGAGCACCCCGGTTTCCTACACCCAACCACAGGGCAGGGAAGGCAAGTCCAGGGGGTCCGAAGCAGCCACACCCCAGAGCACCACAACACTCCCAACCTGCACCCCCCCCACACCGTAGACAAACATGACACATACACACACACGACACACACAGAAGACAACAGCAAGCATCACACCAACACCCACACACAGTGGGCCCGAGTCCAGGACTACCTGGCCCCTTGTGGGAAGGCGTCATTTCCTCATCTGAATGCCACCCCCCACAGGATCAGCGGGCACCCCAGAATGCCAACCAGACATTCCGACGCTGCTCAACCCACCCCCCTTGGTGGTGTGCCCAAGGAGGTGCAGACCCCACCGGCGCACGAAGGGACCCCCACCAGGAAACGGGTGAGCCTGGGCGTAAGGCGCAAAAGTATTTGCTCATCTGCCTTCACGCACACATGAACTTGAGTGACATCCCATTCTTAATATAATTTGACTCATCCTTTGCAGCTATAACAGCTTGAACACTACTGGGAAGGCTTTCTGCAAGGTTTAGGAGTGTGTTTATTGGTGTTGAGGCTGGTCAAGTTCTTCCACACCAAACTCACTGATCCACGTCTTTATGGACCTGTTTTGTGCACTGGTGTGCAGTCATGCTGGAACAGGAAGGAGCCATCCCCAAACTGTTCCCACAAAGTTGGGAGCATTAAATTGTCCAAAATGTCTTGGTATGTTGAAGCATTTAGAGTTCCTTTCACTGAAACTAAGGGGTTGAGCAAGCACTGGAAACCAGTGACACAGGTAAGGTTCCTTCTATAACAGAGAAGAGTGAAGTTGGTCCAATTGTCCAGAGAGAGGTGAATCGATCTAGAGAGGGGGAATTGACTCTGGGAGTGAAAAAATGAACGGACTTACTTTGCAGTGGCAGCAGTCCTTTGGTGGGGTTGTTGTATGCAGATTAGTAGTCTCCAGGAGGGCAGGCAAGGAGGCTGGGTCAGTAGAGAAAAGGCCAGTACCAAAACTGCAGGCAAGTGAGGTGAGCAAAAGGTTTTCCTTATAACCAGGCAAAACAGGATGTACACAAAGAATACACAGATTAAAGCACAGAAGGGTCCTCGAAAAACAAAATAAGGCAGAACAGCAATTACCACAGGGAGTAGCAGACACTCTGGCAGAGACTGAAGGTTTGAACTGGTCCTTAAATAAGAGAGGTAATTGCAGCTTGATGAATCCCAGGTGTCCCTGACTGTAGAGTGGGAATTCAGGCTCAGCACTGGAGTACAAAGACAGAAAAGTCCAAAACAACCTCAAACACAGCCATGACCATAACACCTTCTCCTGGCAACTGCCAAACCCTGACTGGTCCGTTGGATTGCCAGATGGAGAAGCGTGACTCATAACTCCAGTGAACACATCTCCACTGCTCTAGCAGCGTGCTGCTACTGGACTCTAGAGTTGCCCAGTTGCTGTTGTTCCCAATTGCTTCCACTTTGTTATAGTACCACTAGCAGTTGACTGTGGAATATTCAGTAGTGAAGAAATTTCACGACTGGACTTGTTGCACAGGTGGTATCCTATCATGATAGCACACTGGAATTCAGTGAGCTGAGAGCAACCCATTCTTTCACAAATGTTTGTAGAAGCAGTCTGCATGCCTGGGTGCTTGGTTTTATACACCTGTGGCCATGGAAGTGATTGGAACACTTGAATTCAGTGATTTGGATGGGTGATTATATTTTTGTCAATATAATGTGTTTTCTCTAGATTCACACTGCAACTCCTGATCTGCACTATCCTTCTCCACAAGTCCAAACCAAGGTAACATAATCAAAAGAAACAGATGAAAATACAACAATGTGCCTCCTACCTAGCATAAACAAGAGAAAACTATTCAAAAGAAATGACAGCTCACTTTTCTTTAAACACAAAGCACACACCAGATGTTAGAAAACACAGGGATGGCTTGTAGAAGATGGAGAAGAGAACAATCTTGAGTCTAGATGGCTCCTTATGTGTTGAGGGTTTGAGGCAGTCATCTTTGAGTTGTACCTGAGCTACACCAATCACAGCCAAGCACCGGTACATGCCAATTACTATAATCAGTCTCACGTTATGCAGACCTTCCTGCCCTCTCATCCTTCGTATTCTTTGATTTTTCTTCATTTAGGGGCATGACCTTAGGTTTAAAATGTGGCTAGAGACAGTTAAATGCACTAAATTTGTCTACATTTGATGTTTCTGGTTTCATGCAGTTCAATAACTGTGATTGGCTCATCAAGGTAAAATGGTGCTGCAAAAAGACTGGACGCTACAAGCTGCTTTTCCTCATAGCCAAACCAGAAAGGAGGGTCATTCAGAGGCTGCTTCCTCTGTGCTGTATAACATAAAACATTTTTGTCATATCAATAACTATTGGGTAGACTGAGACTGTTCATAAATTCATTCATGATTCCTACTGACTCTGGAAATCTGTTGATTTTTGCTTTAGGGCCACCCCGAGGTTGCCATTTTGGGCTTCAGGTTAAATAATTTTGACCAGTCATATGCCATAATATTTGGGTCTCCATTGTCTCCATTGTGTTCCAAGGATAAGGAAGAGGATGGGATTTATAGATCCCAACAGCAGCCTTTAGTGATTACAGCACTGGTAAAGTTCTTTTATATTTAAGTAAAAACTCACCACAGGTTTCTACACTATAAACAAGACATATCAGCCTGCTTTGACTGCCTTCACTTTTGTGGTTAGCTGTATTTGCCTGCCCTCTTGTGGACAGAGAGGATGCAGCTGCAAGATCCATGTGAAAAAATCCATTTAACTTCTGCTGATCAAACCTGAAGAGAATAAAGTGATTGACTTTTTACTGACATTTTTACTCTTCAAGCAAAAGTACAAAAAAATTACCAGTGACAACCATTAACATGCACATGTGCACGCTCATACGTGCACATGCGCGCACACACACACACAGAGACACATCCATCACACATTGCACATATAAGGAGGCCTTCAGGGGCTGAAAATGGAGATAAGATGCTGGGTGAATGTGGGGGAGCTGAGAGCACCTCTGTGTCTGCTATGTCCTCCTACTCAGTGTGCAGTGTGAGAGGCAGACACAGAGCATTTAGTCTATTTCAGTCCCTGAAAATGTGAGGCCTTTTATTCGCTGTTCCCTCCAAGACCAGAGTGACTCATCCACACTTGCACACAATTGGACTTGTGCAGGCAGCAAAGCAACATTTCTAGAGAAATCAGACCCTCAAAATGGAACGCCAGGTAGTTAATGGCTAATTTAACAACGAGTCAAAGGTCACATTTTTTTTTCACGTTTGTCGGTCACATGCAGGTGACTTAACCTGAAGCTTAGGCATAAGTTGAATATAGAAGATTTTTATCTCACTGCTTACCTGTCATTCTTCCTTGCAGACTCATTCCTGCAACCCATCTCCTCCCCATCTCCACCTCAACCAGATCACTCAGTGTGCCATCCAAGCCCCCATCTTTATCTTCACCACCACCACCAGCATCTAGACTCCTGCCGTAATTCCTATCATCCCTTGGATTCCATTCTGCTTCGATGGCCCATCGGAGTCTAACCACCAAATAGATAAATTGAATTCTGTATATCAATAAATAATGTTCAACTATTCCTAATGATCCCTCCTTATTGAATAGCTGCAAGAGAATGGCAAAGTTTAGTTAATTTGCACCAAATATTGATCTTCTTTTTAAAACTCTTTTACCTTCACACAAGCAAAGACTTACAGAGGACAATATTAGCATAAACATGAAACTAGGTGTAGTTTTTGTGCAAGGTCTGTGTGAAAGATGCTATGTATGTTGCTGTGCACATATTTGTTAGGTCTGGAATTCAGCATGTGCAAAGGAGAGAAATAAAAGACATAAAACATACCAACAAAAAAAGTCACACACAAACCCTGTAATAATGAAATAATATGAAGAAACAGTGAGCTTTCTAGAAGGACACTTGCCTCTGCTCATGCTGCTATCTACACTAAAGCAAAACAGGACTACAAGACCACCATCAGGGTCCTCAGGCCTTTTTTTTTTTTAAATTATCCACCATGACTGGTGTCCTTTAAAAATCTTTATACTGACATTATGATGCTCTGAGTCACCCGCCAGATTCAACAGGAGAGAATCAGCCCACTGTACAGCCCCCCACTTGAAAGGACCTACTTAAAATGTGTATTCATGGAGTGTTTTATTCTTCATACATTCCTTAATTTTATTTACTGCTTCATGTTATTTTTTCCCCCACATTGCCCTGAAGCTATTTTAAAGCTGTTCAACTGGGTAATTTGAAAAAGGCTTTTAAGGCAAGATTATTCAAATAATAGCAGTATAATTTCTTTGTGAAAGATCATGAGCCAAGAAAAGTTATCAAAGAAAAAAATACATCAGGAATGGCTTTCTTATTCCTTATCTGTTTCCCTGTGGCAGAAGTTTCCAGCAACAATTGGCACGCTTTGCTGTAAGCTTATCAGAGAAGATGTTGCAGATGGGTCTTAAGTTACTAATGTAAATAATAATGGATCAAGTTAAGGGCCCTGTAGGACCCCATATCTGATGTTAATATATTATTATTATTATTATTCATGCATAAATATTGGTGAGATGTTCTGTAAAAACTGATAAATGAAGCATGTTTCTACATTTTTGAAGATCCATGCACAATTTCATTAACACCTCTTTGTAAGCAGGTGGCATTTGGAGTAGAAAGTGTCATAAATATTAACCCTTTAAAATAGTCACTAAACTGAGCTACAAGAATGTCCACACAAAAACTGGTCTCACAGCTTCCCAACAGGTAACAATATGAAATTATAGTTAAACTTGTAGTGATTTGATATGCAATGATTTATATAGAAAATGTGGAATTGTGGAATAAACATTTCATCCTATGTCTGAAAAGATTGTCTGTAGCTCCTCTGCCTTTAAAAGCCACCCTCCCTTTTGGCCAGCTGTCGTCTGATTGGCTGCCTCTTGCAAACAGAAGCACTGAGTACCAGGTTGGTGGAACATCTGTGCTCACAGACCTCATCAACTGCTTTTAGCCATGTTTAACATAATGCATCAAACATTATAGCAGTTTGTATGACACAAAACAGGAAAGCACACAATAGGCTCCCTTTAAACTCAATACTTTAGCTCACTTCTTAATCATAGTAGTGAACATCAAAGCATGTAAAATGTGCATGAATACAAACTATTAGTTTATGGTTTAATGTTCAAATTATTTTTTTAAATCACAGCAATGACAAAAAACAAAACAAAACAGTCAAATATACCATTTTGAAGTATTTCAGTACTAAAATACAACTATACACAATACTTATAACTTTAATTTAACTTTGCAAAGTCTGGATCTTCTTGTTTTATATTCTTTAAAATTCTGCTCAAAGAGGGATCGCAATGGTTAATAAAGTGCTGATCAAGATGTCTCAAAAGATGCAGGAGATTTCTCCCAACCAGCCATTAAACACAATCTTCACTCTGCAGTTCTCTGAGTCTTAAATTTTGGTGAATCAACTCTGTGATTCACACTCAATTTGAGTTAATTTGAATTCTGCTTCTTTCTGAACCGAACAAGTCTTTTTTCTCTCTCTTTCTCTCTTGAACGGGGCCCTGAAAAAACACATTTTACCCTCTATCAGTGAAAGCCGTTTCACTTTCAAAGCCTTTTAAATGATTCTACAATAACTCCCGTGGAAAACTGCAGGCTGAAGGTTTTTAGATGAGCCCCATCTTCCTTTCATCTCCTGCTGAGCTGTACTTTGTAGCATTAAACTGTAATCCACTGGTGCTGTATGTACTCTTGCTGTGTGCTGTGTGTCAAGTGCAAGAGTATACACAGCAAAGCGCTTATTTTAACTGTAATATTTAAAGACGTTTCTAGGACTCCTCAGTCTTTGTTCTGCTTCTCAGCTCTATCTGAGCTGTACCTGACTGCCCTCTTGTGGACAGAAAGAATAGAGCATCATATTCACCTTTACATCCTCATTTCAAACTGTAAGAGTCTAAAGCTTCACTTGATGCATTTGTAAATATTTATATTTATTGATATACATTTCAAAGAAAACTAAACATTCAGCAATGAAGAAACAGTGATTAACATGAAAGCGCACGTATGTAAACACATTCACAGGAACATCCACCAGCTGACAGTATATGGGCTGAAAATGGAGATAAGATGTTGGATGAATGTGGGGGAGCTGAGAGCACCTCTGTGTCTGCTATGTCCTCCTACTCAGTGTGCAGTGTGAGAGGCAGACACACAGCATTTAGTCTATTTCAGTCCCTGGAAATATGAGGCCTTTTCTTCACTGTTCCCTCCAAGACCGGAGTGACTCATCCACACTTGCACACAATCTGACTTCTGCAGGCAGTGAGGCAAAAAGAAAAGAAAAATCAGACCCTCAAAATGGAACACCAGGTAGTTAATGGCTAATTTAACAACGAGTCAAAGGTCTGCATCAGTCACATTTTACTGTGTGTTGATGCAGTCGTGAAAACATTTTGGTATCATTGCCTTATCGCTCTGTATTCTCTTATTTTATTCTGCACTTATATGACCTGTTTGAGATTTTGGTTTATAACCAAATGCCCTCAGTATATTATATCCTTCAACATCACTTGTGATATGTGCATATTTTTATGCTTTTGTTGGCATTCTGAAATACTTCCTTATTAGTCTCATCACAAACCAAGATCCAGGTTCACTGTGGTTCAGAAGGTAGCGCAGCAGGGCGCCTGGGTGGCTTAGTGGTGAAGCTGGCGACCACATACATATGCCACGTTGCATTGTGGTGTGGGCGGCATGGGTTTGAGTCCCGGCCTGTCGCCAATTTGCCCGCGTGTCTTCCCCTGTATCCTTCCCCCATTTCCTGTCTCTCTCCACTGCCCATAAAAGCTGCTGTGGCCAAAAATGCAAGCAGCTCATCCACTAATCTGAAGGTCAGTGACTGGACGGCCAGCTCAACAAATTAAGGTTGCACTTAAAAAGAAGCTGAGCCCAGATGCACCCATAGTTGTGTGCAAGAAATAAAAGTTACTGAACAATGATTCACACAACAGAATAAAGAATTGTGTGAATGAGCAAGTTGCCCATTTTTTTTGCGCCTACACCCCTTGCAATCACAATAGGCTCCTCGCCGACTCTTCGGTATGCATTGTAGCATATGGTGCCTTGAGTGGGTCAAAACAGTGCTATGTATACGCTGCTTACGGTAAATTTATTAGAGCACCTGTCATAGGAACAAGAAAACACAACTATTTTATTGAAGCTTCTGAAAAATATAAGTCACATTGTATCTGCTGTCAGTAAGATCAGTCACTTGTTGGTGTATGTGTGTTAATGGGAAACTTATGAAAACATATTCAGTCTTATTTATGATTGATGAGAAAACTCAGTTGTTTGCTTGTAAAATCCCAATAAAACAGTCACCTTTGATCCAACATAAAAGATCGTATCTGTGATAACAATATCTTTGTTCTGGTTTGAAAGAAAATAAAGGGTGCTTCCTTTCTCTGTGTGTGTATATAATACCTTGTAGGTAGAGGTGCTGAGAGCAGATGCTGTGAAACAGAACTAGTAAAACCATGAAGACCTCACTGGCTGTGTTAATCTTATCTCTCTTCTACCTGTGTGTGGCTGAGCTCTCTCAGCTTGATGGCGAAACAGGAGAAACCCACACAACCGAGAGTCCCATCATCAAACCAGCTTGTCCATGTGCTGGAGAAACTATTTCTGACTTGGTTTTAATGTTAAAAGAACTGGAGGCCAAGCTGAAGAACACTGAGAAGCAATTGGAAGAAAAGTGGGAGAATCTGAGGTCAGGAATCCCAGGTAAGGACACACTGTACTGCTGTAGATGTGTTAAGTAAGCATCATCATTGTATTAGGACAGGTTGAGGTCTAATTGTCTTCAAACGAAGGAAACAGAGAAAAAATATCCCTATTTTTGTCCTGCACCTCAAGACAATCGCGTGGCATTTGGTGCATCCATAAGCAATGTTGGAAATATTGGACCATTCAATACTGAGATCACACTGACCTACAAGAATGTCTACTTTAACTCAGGGGCTTACAACCCTGCAACAGGTAAACTTACTATTATAAAATATATTCATACATAAATGGGTTTATTTGATAAATAAATGCTGCATTGGACTATAGCCACTGCATCTTAATGCTGTGTAAGATGTAATTGTGTCCATCATCTCCAGGTATTTTCACTGCTCCAGTCAAAGGAGTCTATTACTTCAGCTTCTCTGGCCATAATGTATCATCTAAAGCAATGGGGCTGCGACTGATGAAGAATGGAGTGCAGGTGGTGACTGTGTACAACCATCCGGCAGGAAATCGCTATGAGACAGCAACCAATGGCATGACTCTGCAGCTTGAAAAAGGAGACCAGGTGTACATGAGGCTCCGTGGAAACACCTGGATTTTTGATAATGCCAACAACCACAGCACCTTCATTGGTCATTTGTTGTTCCGTCTGTAACCGAGATCAAGTTCAGACAAACAAAGTTCAAAATTCAGATAAGTGAGTGAATGAGGAGAAAAATCTTAGTCCAAAGAGGTTTTGTTTATCATTATTGGTAGTGGAGAGAAGTGTAATTACAAAAGAGCTAAATAAAAAAAAAAATGAATAGAGTTTTGTGCTTTTAGTTTCCAACTTGTAGTGGCAGTGTGACAAATTAGAGATATAAACATCAATTACTGTAATAGGTGTAGGAGGAACTGGTGACATTATTGGGTAAATTTAAAACATTCATTAATATTTTATTTGACTATTTAAATGTTTTTAATGAATAAAGTCACTCTGACTAAGGTCTGTTTTATTTATTAGGTGATCAACAATGACTTGGGTAAAGTCAAGGTCATAGAGGTTTTGGCTCTTTGAGACTTTATCACAGTTGTGCAGGTTACTCGTGCTTCTCTGTCTCACGTCTGCTATGCACACAATTTTACACTGTTGTTTTGCCAGATAGCATGCTAATATTTACTCATCAGCACAAATCACAAAGTACAGCTTAGACTCATTGGCTTTGAAAGCATTGAATAAAAATGAAATGAAAAGTCAAGAGCTCATCAGCTGGTGACCTGTCCAGGATGTACCCTGCCTCTAGCCCAGTGATTCTCAAACTCTGGGGTGAGTGATGCAAATGGAGCACAGAGCCAGATAAGGCGGGGAATGGACAACCAGGTGAAAAATGATAAGTGAAACTGAGGAACAATCTGATTTTTTAAGGCAAAATAGGAGTTTAGTGTGCTTTTTGATTTAAATAACTTTGTGATGCAGTTTTTGAAAAATGACTGAGCTCTTTTGTGCAGGGTTAGGATTATACATGTCAGTGTAGGTTCAATCCACTATTGGTGTTACTCATTTCATGGGAACTGTTGATAATATGAAAAATATAGAAACTTGCTAGCATTTTTACATTTTAGTTAGAACCTTTTAATTAAAATTCTCTGGAATTTTTCCCAAGGATAATAAACTAACAACCTTTAACAACCTCATACTGTAAGGCCTGATTTACTGTTGAAATCTACACATGCAAATCCCAAGAAACGTAACTACACAGTTCACAATGATTGTGATTGGCTTGTTCAGCACTGTTGATTCCTCTTGTGCATTTCTGGCTACTTTCTTGACACAGTTTTTTAATTATCACTGAACAACAATCATTGTCTCAGTAAAAGGAATAATATTCATAGCAACAATATAAGGGCTCACAAATGTCAGCAAATTCCTGGAGGGAGATTGCAGGAAATATTGGAATGGATGTTAGATTCTTCAGTGACCCAGTAGAAATGCCCAAGAACTTTATCTTCTTGACAGAAGGCTCACTGCTGTTGTTTCTATACATACTTCACTGCTAAAGATCCATATTGCCTGAAGTATTTTCTTATCTGCCTTCACACACATATGAACTTGAGGGACATCCCACTTTTAATCACTAGGTTTTGATGTTATGTCGGCCCACCGTTTGCAGCTATATTCAACTTTTGTGGGAATGTTTTCTACAAGGTTTAGAAGTGTGTTTATGGGTGTTGAGGTCAGTCAAGTTCTTCCACATCAAACTCGCTCATCCATGTCTTTATGGTCTTTGCTTTGTGCACTGGTGTGCAGTCACGCACAAAAAACAAGCATCTAGGTATGCAGACTGCTTTTACAAACATTTGTGAAAGAATGGGTCGCTCTCAGGAGCTCAGTGGATTCCAGCGTGGTACTGTGATAGGATGCCACCTGTGCAGCAAGGCCAGTCATTAAATTTCCTCACTACCAAGTATTCAACAGTCAACTGTCAGTGGTATTACAACAAAGTGGACGCGATTGGGAACAACAGCCACTCAACCACAAAGGGGTAGGCCACGAGGGGGGTAAGCTGATGCTGAGGTGCATAGTGCACAGAGGTACCAACTTTCTGCAGTCAATGGCTGCAGACCTCCAAACCTCAGGTGGCCTTCAGATTAGCTCAAGAACAGTGTGTAGAGAGCTTCATGGAATTTGTTTCCATGGCCAAGCTGCTGCATCCAAGCCTTACATCACCAAGGAAAATACAAAGCGTCGGATGCAGTGGTGTAATGCACACTGCCGCTGGACTCTAGAGCAGTGAAGACGTGTTCTCTGGAGAGACAAATCACACTTCTCTGTCTGGAAATCTGATGGATGAGTCTTGCTTTGGTGGTTGCCAGGAGAATGGTACTTGCCTGACTGGATTGTGCCAAGTGTAAAGTTTGGTGGGGGGAATTATGGTGTCAAGACAACTCCTGAAAAACTCCTGTCAGCTAAAAATATGATTATTACTAAAAATACCAATTAAATGAACAAACAATGAGTCTACAGTCAGTGAGGCTGTAGATGGATACAGCTGTGCTTTGAGCAAATTCTTTTGTTAGGACAGCCAAAAATTTTTTTTAATTAAATTTAAAAAATAAAAAAATGAGTTAAACACATTAAACACATTAAATAGATTAAATAAGTAGAATGATATATGGCAAAATAAAATGAAATACAAAACAAATATGTTCATAAGGTAAAACATAAGTCAAAACAAACAATGAATTAAACTCAAGTATAAATTTAAATACAAATATTAAATAATGGTGTAATGTACACTGCTGAAAAAAAAACACACACTTTAAAAGCACATCAGATCTCAATGGGGAAAAAATCATGCTGTACATATATATATATATATATATATATATATATATATATATATACACATAGGATCGTGTGCTTAGTGAGTACCTCAGGCAGTAGAAACCTGAGAACAAAGAGGACGAAGAAAAGGAACCATCATGGAAGGACAGGCCTCTGCCCGGGACGTACCACCGGCAGATAGAAGAAGTGGCTGACATAGAGAAATCCTACCAATGGCTGGACAAGGCTGGACTGACAGACAGCACAGAGGCACTAATCATGGCAGCACAAGAGCAAGCTCTAAGTACAAGATCAATAGAGGCTGGGGTGTACCACACCAGGCAGGACCCCAGGTGCAGGTTGTGCCGAGATGCTCCTGAGACAATCCAGCACATAACAGCAGGGTGCAAGATGCTAGCAGGCAGGGCATACATGGAACGCAATAACCAAGTGGCCGGCATAGTATATAGGAACATCTGTGCCGAGTATGACCTGGAAGTCCCGAGGTCAAAATGGGACACGCCCCCAAGGGTGGTTGAGAACAACAGAGCTAAGATCCTGTGGGACTTCCAGATACAGACAGACAAACTTGTGGTGGCTAACCAACCGGACATTGTAGTGGTGGACAAACAAAGGAAGAAAGTCGTGGTGATAGACGTTGCAATACCAAGTGACGGGAACATCAAGAAGAAGGAACACGAGAAGCTCGACAAATACCAAGGGCTCAGAGAGCAGCTGGAAAGGATGTGGAAGATGAAGGTAACAGTGGTCCCCGGGGTAATTGGAACACTCAGGGCAGTACTGGGAGAGTGGCTCCAGCAGATTCCTGGAACAACATCCGAGATCTCTGTCCAGAAGAGCGCAATACTGGGAACAGCTAAGATACTGCGCAGGACCCTCAAGCTCCCAGGCCTCTGGTAGAGGACCCGAGCTTGGAGGGCAAAATAGACCGCCCGTAGGGGCGAGCTGGGATTATATATATGTATATATATATATATATATATATATATATATATAAATTTCATTACAGCAACTCAAAATAGTAGTCAGTGGTTTGTATGGCCCCCACGTGCTTGTATGCATGCCTGACAATGTCGGGGCAAGCTTCTAATGAGACAGACGGTGCCATTGACATTCACAACAGTGGCCTGTTGGAGGTCATTTTGTAGCTTTGGCAGTGCTCCTCCTGTTCCTCCTTGCACAAAGGAGCAGATACCAGTCCTGCTGATGGGTTAAGGACCTTCTATGGCCCTGTCCAGCTCTCCTAGAGTAGCTGCTTGCCTCTTGAAATCTCCTCACTGTGAACAGATGAGGAGGAAAAAAATGTCAGTGGCTTCCACCTGTAAAACCATTCCTCTTTTGGGTGTTGTCTCATTGTTTCCCCTCTAGTGCACCTGTTGTTATTTTCATTAACACCAAAGCAGCTGAAACAGATTAACAACCCCCTCTGCTACGTAACCGACCAGATCAATATCCCAAAAGTTCAACTGAAATGATGCTATACTTTGATCAAAAAGTGTACCTTACATTTCTTTTGAATACTGTATAATGCACATTGCTGTTTTGCACGTTAACATTTACTCATCAATATAAAACATAAAGTACAACTCAGACCACATGGTGGAATGATATGAAAAATGAAAAGAACTTCATATTTCATCCTGAGGTTTTCAGTATAAAAGCCTGAAAGTTTGAAGAAAAACCTGTGACCTGTCTAGGACGTACCCTGCCTCTAATTCAGTGATTGGAGGGATGAGCACCGCTAGTGGAGCACTGAGCCAATGCAGGTGAAGTATGGTAAATTAAAAAATAAAGAAATGAATGAATATGATATCTTTTAGGGAAAATAAAATAAAATTAGTTTGCTGGCACTGAGATGACCTTTATTTAAATCACTGTTACTTAGATCCTAAACATAGATCCTTTATGATTGTTAAAATCAGTTCAGTGATTATTCCAGCTTATGAAGTGGAGCATGTTAGAAAAAGTGTGAGATTTTAAAAAAGTGTAATAGTATTTTTTTTAATCTCCTCCTAGTCTCCTCTGTTGTCTCCTTATCTCCTCCTCTATCCTCCTGCCTGTGATCCAGAAATCAGTACATGTTGAAGGATGTACTGATTTATCCTTTGCAGAAGCATTCTTAACTTAAGCATATACAAGAGGCTTGGCGCAAAGCTGGAATATACAAACCATTTAATAATTCATATTTTTTATATGCATGCTGTTTCAGGGATTTAAGATTATCTAACTTTATGACCTTCACTGATTCTCTCAGGGGTGAGCAGGTAGGACCCAAACACAGAAGTCTCAGACAAACAAGAATAAAAAAACAGCCTTTTATTAGGTGGAGAACTGAAGTCCAGCAAAGTATTTCAAAGCTCAGAACATAAATCAAACACAAGGCAACAAGAGAGTAATAATAGATACAAAGGGAAACTGAGGCTACACACACACACACACACACACACACACACACACACACACACACACAGTGTGATGGAGTGATGGAGAAGCCAGAAGGAAGCGCTGCGTGACAAAAGTACAGAAAGTTTTGAATATGAGCAGAAATACTGCTGAAACACATCTGAGCTGTTAAATTATATTTGGTGTAAAAACTCACCAGGATGCAGAAAATGAAATGCTAATTCCTCAAACTGTCCTTAGGAGGACCCCGGTTCTCCTACTTAAAGAAAAATAAGTGTACTGATGTTGATTCCTGCGGCGACTGCTGTTCTTCGGCCTGTAGAAATCGTCCTACAGCTGCTACACAGGGACCTATCTAAACTAGTTTGGTCAGGTGCTTATTTTCCTTACTGCTGTCAGGGATAGTTTAAAAGCACCTCAGAGAGACGAGATGCCAGAGACTCAAACCAGCAACCTGCTTGTTGTTTGCTCTAACCTGTGGTTTTGTCCTCATTCCAGTAGCCCACAATTTATTTTCAGCTGCCAACACAAACACCCAGCTAGAATGGGCCCTGAGCCTCAATTGCATTATTTTACATCTTTGTGGTCAGCTCAAGGATACTTGGACATGTTTTCTTTTAAAAATAATGAACGAATGAATGAAGTGGGTGGTGTGATGGTTAGCACTGTTGCCTCATGGCAAGAAGGTCCTGGGCTCAAATCCAACTTGGCTGGGACCGTTCTGTGTGGAGTTTGTATGTTCTCCCTGTGTTTGAGTGTGCTTTCTGTGTGTATCCTGGTTTTCTCCCATGGTCCAAGGACATGTAGTTAGTAGGGTTAGATTAAATGGTGATTCTCAATTGCCCATAGATGTGAATGGTTGTCTGTCTCTCTGTGACAACCCTGTGCCAGACTGGTGACTTGTCCAGGGTGTACTCTGCCTCTGGCCCTATGACAGCTGGGATATCTAATTACATATAAGCAACTCACAGCATTCAGGCAACACCAAATAAGAAATAGCTTCAGTACCATTCCAAGTTTTTAAAATTCAACAAGTCTATAATGTTATGAAGAAAAAACAAAGAATAACCTTTTACTTTTAAAAGCTTATCCTGCATTTGTGTCAAACCTTTTCAAACAAAGAGTTCTTGGTTTATTGGTTTATATATTTTTAAACACTGAGTCATGTCTCCTAGAAATAATTAATTTTAACATAACTGTGTTTTAGCCCTTTGCTCACTCTCTCTGTGGCAGTCTGAGAAAAAAAAAGAGTTGCCTGCTATTGTCCTAGTTATCTCTGCATCAGTGTGAAGAAGACTCCAAGTACTTATTTTGAAGCATTATCTAAATTTCTTTTAATTTCTATTGTCTCTAGCCCATAGAAACCACATGTATAGAATCTCCAAAATCTGATATGTAAAAATAAATCTTCACAAAATTTGCCCATAATATTTATTTCCATCAATCCATCCATTTTCTTCCACTTGTCCAATCAGGGTCGCAGGGGCCTGGCGCCTATGTCAGCTGGGTATTTGTTGCTTTAAAAGCTACTGGATGACAGTTGTGCTGATTTTGCTATATATCAGTATAGCCCCTACTTCTCCAGAAGTTCACTGCAGGTGATCCTGAGAGCGGAAAATCAGGTTTTCCATACCTTCGATCAAACACATTCGTGTTAAGACATGCAGTTAAGCATGTTCAGTTTCAACAGAACAGAAGAAAACAGGGATATATAAATCACTGTGTGGAGAACAGAAACACGAACAGAGGTCATTAAAAGATGAAAACCGCAGTAGCTGTGTTAACCTTATCCCTCTTCTACCTGTGTATAACGGATGCCACTCAGTTCGATACCGGAGAAGGAGACAACATTGACAAAGGGAGTCCTGGCACTGAGCCAACTTGTCCCTGTGCTGGAGACATAATGGGGAGCCAGAAAATTGATTGCCAACTTTTCTCCCCTACAATAAGTGCTACTTTAACTCAGGTGCTCACAACCCTGCAGCAGGTAAGCTTACATCATGATGATCTTCATAAATAAATGGGATTATTTATCCATTACTCTTCTTAATGGCCTTCAGCTTAGGCATAACTATTATTCATCATCTCCAGGTATTTTCCCTGCTCCAGTTGAAGAAGTCTATTACTTCAGCTTCTCTGGCTATTGTATCTAAACCTATGGGACTGCAACTTATGAAGAATAGAGTGCATATGGTGACAGTGTATAGCCGTCCTAATGGAAATCGCCATGAGACAGCAACCAACAGCATGACTCCACAGCTTGAAGCAGGAGACCAGGTGTACATGAGGCTCACTCCAAACACCTGGATTTTTGATAATGGCAGCAACCACAGCACCTTCATGTATGTAAGTTCAGACAAACATAGTTCAAATGCCAGATGAGTAAGCAGAACAATATTCACACACAGGATTTGCTTTAGTATTACTGGTAGTGGAGAGAAGAGAAGTGGCAGGGCTGGAATAAAATTTATTATCTTCAGCACGACATAGTAGCAGGATTGCAATTTTAAAAAACAAAATCAAATGTAGATTGTTATTAGCGCTATCTCAAAGCAGAGAGTCCTGGGTTCAAACCTGTGGAGAGCACTTCTGTGTGGAGTCTGTATGTTCTCAGCTTGTGTGGATTTTCTTTGGATTTTTTTTTTTCATTCTAAAAATCATCAGGTTAACGCTGCCTGTTTTGATCTATGACGCTTTCCCAGAAGAGATTCTAAATCTCATTAGATTCATTTAAAAGAAAAAAAAAAGAGGAATTTGTGTCTTAATAGGTATACATGAACATGTGTAACATGTTTCTATGATTCAAAAATTTTTATATATACGTGTGTGTGTGTGCGCGCGCGCGCGTGTACATGTGTGTGTTTTAAAGCTCTCACACCCCCTGCAGTACAGTAATATCCCAGCAGCTGCTTCGCATTGTTTCAATTCAGCAGTTACATAAATATTAGTATAAATTCTAGTTATTATGATGATGCCATGAGATCATTTTACATATGGTTTGTTCATTTCACTTTAATAAACCTTTCACTACAAAAAAAGAAA
Organism: Archocentrus centrarchus; assembly: GCF_007364275.1. Lineage (NCBI taxonomy): Eukaryota > Metazoa > Chordata > Actinopteri > Cichliformes > Cichlidae > Archocentrus > Archocentrus centrarchus. The sequence goes on from NC_044362.1 coordinate 15,322,013, forward strand.
AAAGAAAAAAATGAATTGTAAGAGTCAGAAGTGCTCATACTTCAACAAACTGTAATGCACTGAAATTAAATGTATTTGATCTCTTTCACTGGCCTCACTCCTGCTCCTCTTCCCTTGCTTTGCTTCCTCTTTGCTGTGTCATTGTTCTCTCACAAGTTTTTCTTAGCCTTGCTCCTCTGTCCATCTGTAGCACTGCTGTGTGTGTGTGTGTGTGTGTGTGTGTGTGTGTGTGTGTGTGTGTGTGTGGGGTGTGTGTGTCACTGTTTGCAGCATCAGGGCCCTGAATAAAGCTGTGACGCATGATTCAACCACCCTAAACCTCCATCTCGCATCAGACCCTCCTCTTTCAGTTTCTACCTTCATTTTCCACCTCCAACATCCACCTCCATTTTTAAATAAAAGCACCCCTCATCACCCAGCCCCTCCTGAAATAGCCTGCTCTCTTCTCACTCTCCTCCTTTGGGACCTCAGGGTTATAGGTTTTAGGTTCTGGTTTCTCTCCTGTGTGTCTGCGTTCTTTGTTAGATTGTTAGTCATCTCTCTCTTTTACACCAGCAAACGAGTTAACTGCGATCACTAGTTATTTCATGATTACTGCAAACACTAAGTCGGCGGCGCTTAAAAATAACATCCCAATCTCCCAATCTCAAAGATAACCAGAGGGGATAAGACAGGTGAAGACAATCAGGTGGGGGCAGATAATTGCTTTAGCTTGGTTTTTATTTCTGACAAAATTGTCTAACTTCTCATTAAAGGTAAAAAAGGACTGCCAGATTCACACATAGGATAAATATAACAATATGAAAAAATAAAAAATAAAAAATCACGCTTTGCGTTACATTCATGTGTGTTCAATACTAGAAATTCAAGTCCAAACAACTCAGACAGCTACAGTTTTGATTCAAGATGTGGATCAGGAGTGAAAAACTATGTACTTATGAGAGGAAAAGCACTTATTTGCCAGTTTGGTCCATTTCTGTAAACCAGGGGCTTCGGGAACGACTGCCTGCCTCTGGAAATTAATGGAAAAATTCTAAACTATGATCTAAAAATCTAAAACAAAAACATAATCAGCATGATTTACTGCATGACTCTTTCCTGAAATACATTTCAGTGAACCATCATTACACAACAAGGGTTTGTCCAGCAAAGTGCAGCTGGGTGTTTTGGAGGTTTTAGGAGATGGACAGCACCTGTCAATCATCCACTGTGAAGCTGAGGAGTTGCAGGACTCCTTGCATCCCCAGTGGACATGCAAAATTGCTCTGTCTGATATTAAGAGTAGCTTAAGTTAGTTTCAGATATAATTTTGAACTGCTGAGAGAGCCATGTTAGATATTTCCTGTCCTCATGGTAAGGCAAGCTGATTGGTTCCTGGTTTGGATTTAAAAGCACGAGATTAATATCAATCATCTCCTCTAACTGCTGATAACAATGTAAATAATTTCCTAAAGATATTACTTTAAACCTGTAACAGATTTTTTTCCTTTGAAATCATGTTTATTCCTAAGAGACACATCTGACTCTGCAGCTACTAAATGCTCCAATTATTCACTGGCTAGTCACGACTTGTGCCCGCTGTTTGGTGCTAAGCAGTAAGTGTGCTGCTGATTATAGAGCAATTTCACCAAACTGCTACTTGCTACAGCCCCACACAGCAAGTTTGGCGTGAGAGTGATCCTGTGTCTCTGCATTCATAAACCCAAGCAAAACAGGCGGAAGCAGATGGAAACGGTGGTGTTATTTCCCTGGTCAAAACTCATTGTGGTACGACACTGAACTGTAGAAGGACAGAGATCAACAGAGGTCAAGTCAGAGCATCTCTTACAAAACAAGAATTATCAATCAGACTATTGCAAAGAAGAAATTAAATACATTTTGTCTTTGTTTGTTTAATACAAGAATATTTGATTGACAACTAATTTGGCAACCTCACATCATCTTCTCCATAAATGCAGGCGAGTGTACGTGGAGAGGATATCCCTAACCTGGATACCTGTTTATTGGATATAAACAACACCTTTTTCCCATTTACATATATCTACAGTGTACCTGTGAGTAAATTTTGTCTCACTTGTTGCCTGGTGAATTTATTTATCTGGGCCTTCACTGCCTTAAGTTCTCGGACCCTGATGTATCACAAACATAGCTGTGCAGTATAGAGCTGTTAGCTCAGTGGGGTAAGAAATGGTCTTTTATTCTTCCTCACGCTAGACTGTTTTCTTCATTTCATTGGGTCTGAATTGCTGAACACAAACCTTAACCCTGCTAGCAAATCAATTGAGAGCATTCAGCAGATGTTGAGGCTGCATTTTTGATGTTGGCACAGGTTTCATTTTAGAACTATTTTTTTTAACCAAGACTAAATGTCAGGAACAGAAAGTCACTTGGTGGTTATTGAATGTAGAAATGCAATAATTTGGAAACTTCACTTTCTAATTACAGGAATAAATTACTAAATAAAAACAAAGTTTCAAAGCAGTTGAAATGCTCAATCAAGCTACAGAGACAGACGGGTTCATTTTGGGATCCACCTGCTTTAATAACGTTGTGGGCTATAGGATCATTTACAGGCTCTGTATATTATCGCAGTATTGTAAGCGTTGCCAAAACATAATAACTACGCTGCATTGTGTCAGCTGTTCTGGAACAGGAAGTTAATGAACTTTGTTGAACATGCTTCCTGGAATGGACCTGTGCACTATAAACACACACAACACACCAACACCTGTGAACTTCTGTCACTTCTCAGATGCATCTGAATTCCTCTGCATATCTCATACATTTATGGGTGCTGACCCACAATGCCTGCATGTCTGTGTGTGGGAGGTGTTTTTGAGGTTATTCTTGGGCACTGTGGTGACTTCTTGTCATGGTTTTGGGCCTTACTTAGTAATGTGCTTCTTCTACTCATGTACACACAACCTGTTTCTTTCTCCATTTGCTGATTTGTGCTTCGTCTCACTGTTTTATTCAATTCCTGTTTTATTCCTGTCATTGTGTGTCGGACGGTTTTACTTTCTCTCTTTTTTCCCTTTTACCCTAAGGGGTTTCACCTGTTTCTTTCTTTTTGTTTTTCTCAGTGACTTTTCCTCAAGGTCTAAGTCAGAGGTCAAGTTTTCTGAAAATCTTGTGAATGCAATAGCTCTAGAAGGAGGTCACGTAGGATTTATTTTTCAGCCATGCCACAGGTGTATTTACTCAGGAAGGATCTCATACAGGCTTCTCATACTGATAGCATAACTGCATCTACTGACAATCTCTGACACTTTGGAATTTGGTTAATACAATTTCTCAGTGGAGCAGTACAATATGTAGCTATATCAGCACCACTGTTTCAGTCTTGTGACAAAAAGCTTTTTCCCAATTTGCATTCAGTGAATTTTCATAATGATAATAACTCTTCTGCTGTCAGATTGTTGTAAGTGTATTTATTTTCAGGTAAGGGCACAATTTGACAGCCGAAGTGTTAAAAGATGATCCACTCTTATTGCTTCAGTTTTGCTTTTTTTTGCCTTTTATGTAAAACATGGCCTGGGATGTTCTGTCAGTATTGTTGCAGCTTATAGTCAATATGGAACCCCTATGGTCATAAAGGAATGCCCAACTATACTTCTGGTTCTTACTTAGCCATTTTGGATTGAAATGGTGAGTAAAGTTACTCAGGCTCATATGCACTCTATTAAGATCTACTGAGACCTGGTAATTATGTGTTCTAGGACTTGTACTTCCAGGGGATTTGTGCTTACTTGTGTGAAGTCTTTGTGCTATGCTTATCTTTGTGCAACTTCTTTTACCAGGTGAATATGAGCATCAGTCAAACCCAGTGAGTAAAAAATAATTTCTGAAATTAAAGTTTGACTCATAAAGATATGATATTGTCTGAGCTTTAATATTTATGCTTGCAAAATACTCGCTCTGTTAATGTGAGAACTAATGTCGCTGCAAGCAAACCATGAATACACTGAACAAACTGCCATCAAACAGGACAAAAGATGCTTCCACATTCTGGGGCAGGCTGCTGGGCTCAGTCTGCGTGTGTGAATGTGTGTCTCATCTGTCACACTGATTCAAATTCGGGTGATTTAGTGGTTTAACAATAAAACAGGCATTAAAGCCCTTCATTGAGCTACTGTGAGGTGTTTGCAGTCTTTGCAGGGAGGAGTGTTTGCAGCGGCTGGAAGGTGGTTTAACTGATCTTGCTGAGTGTTCCAGTTTGTCTGTCCAAACAGCTTACTGATAACCAACTGTGATAACAACAGCAAATTAGTGTCATGTGATCGCACTGACTTCTTCGCATATCAACTTGTGTAAAACACTGCATTGCAGGCTCTACAGTCACACAAGTGCAATTTTCTCACCCATTCCCCGGCCGTTTAATCTCCACAATTCTCTATTTTAACTTTGGCTGAAAAGTATGTAAAACTGAATTTTTTGGAGCATTACAAAACTGAGGTCATGCCCTATGTTGTGACACCCAGGGGAGAACAGGCTGTGATAATGTAAGCTATTATTTCTACACGATAAAAAAGGAACTGCTTGCTCTTTTGACATTTCATAGACCTGAGGTGAATCTGCACAGGAAGCAATGGTTCATCCACCCTTCCTGTCATCTATGCACAAAAAAAGCTCAACATATGTGTCAGCTGGTGACTTTCAACTGTAAAACTTGCAGGAGATAAAGTGAGCTTGCATCTTTTACTTTTATTTTACGCTGCCAGCTAGTTTGTAAAATTCAGGATGAAGAGCATGCTTGAGTAACAGCAGCAAGCAATGGCGTCAGGTTTTAGGCAAACCTCCAGCTCTGGGCTGCACTTGAACAGCTGGAAAAATATATTTGTTACGTTAGATTTATACAATTTGTACACAGCCAGATAAGCAAAGCCAAAATTCTTTTAACATTTTTTTTCAACAGCACTTTCTCTGGCAGAATATGACTGCGACAAACTGTGTTTCTAGCTTAGTGTGTCTGTTTTAGGCATTTATACATAGTGCATGCTATAGTCAAACTGATTAACCTGCCAGGTCATGTGACCAAAGCCCTGCAGGCGTGGAACCAATCTGAGATTCACAGCCAGATGGAGAAAAAACCCACATCAGACTCTGATTCTGTCACTGTAATACAACTAAAATCCCCTCATGCAAACAGGCGTTACTTCATCATGGTGTCAGTTTGTAAAACTTCTGTAGTTTGTAACCATTTTAGTAAGATCAGTGTATAAGTAGTATTTTGTTGATGCAGCTTGTTATTGTGGAGTTAGCTTTAACTATACACAGATCAACAGTTAAGTGTAGTTTAGGTCTCTTTTAGTGGTTCACGAGATGGATGTAGGAGGTTTTAAGACAACACATGAAAAAAACAATTCCTGTCCAAACTGGTCTTCATTTTTGCACATTTACACACAGATGACAATTTGACCACATTGGTCTTTTAAAATATTTAAAATGAAAATATCTGAGAACATCTGAGGAAGACCCTTACGCCCCACATATGCTGCTTGTTTTGTAAGAGGTTGCAAGCTAAAATGACTGTGACTCTTTGGATTAACTTAATGCTGTATATTTATTTTATAAAGTGATTTTATTTGAAAAAACAAAAACTTCAGCTCAAGAGTTGTTACTCGAGCTGTTACATACATGAAATGGAGTCAAGAAAATGTACTTCTGACTTCCCTCTGACAGGGAAGGGTTGGGGGTGGGGGGGTATAGTTCTACTCTTGCTTGTTCTAGCTGTAGTATTTTACACATGTGAAAGAAATAAGACAGTTCATGTGTATGGGTATGATTCAGTAGCCATGTGCAAGATATTACACTAAATCAGTCTGACACTTCACCTTGGAGCATATTTTGTGTTGACTTTTTTACTATAAAAAGTGAATGTAGTCAGAAAAAAACCTGATTATTATTGTTAAAATTATTGTCAGATTGATTTCAAGAACCATTTTTGTTCACATTCGTTGGTGTTCCTTTTCTGTTTTTCTGATTTACATGATGCACAATTTCATTTTAAAGTTACATTTTTACAGTCATTAGAAAGAAATGACCACCACCTATTCATAAATAATCATTAAGACTAACATGAACTGTTCTTAAACTTCAATACAACTAGTGAGAGGACTGCGTTTTATGAATTATAACTGAACGCTTTAGTGGCCCAGATAACTGATGACAGAACCTTTTCTTTATATAGAACCTGAATAGTGCAGGCACATCCTTAGATTTGTTTTTGTAATTTGACCTTGAAGCTCTGTGGTTTGACGGACACTTAAAGCAGCAGCTCACTGGGCAGACTGAGCAGACTCACCAAATGACGGTCTTGAGCATCTATGGTTGATTTAACTTGGACGCTGATACAAAAAGTTCTCTCTGTCTTTCGGTTTGCAGCCTAGCAAACATGAAGTAGGAAGAGAGGGAACAGCACTCCCCAACTAAAACACACTTACAGGAAACCCTGCACAGTAGCCAAACAGCTGAAATTAGTTTTTTTTAAAAAATGTATTTAAATGGGTATGATCACTTACTTAAAACACTGACCAGGCTAAAATGTGTTCATAACTCTCTTCACATATCTTATATGGCATTCAGGGCCACATCTACAAAAATATCAGCCAAGCACGAGGGAGTAAATGAATTAATTTAGGTGTATAGTCAAGATGACCTGCTGAAGTTCACACCAATCATCAGAAAAATGCTGGACTGGTACGTTCAGAACTTGGCATAAACAGCATGGAGGCATGGGTCCATCCTGTTATGCATCAACAGTTCAGGCTGCTGCTGGTGTAATGGTGTGGGGGATATTTTCTTGGCACACTTTGGGCCCCTTTGTACCAACTGAGCATTGTTGGCATGCTCCAGCCTACTTGTGTATTGTTGCTGACCATGTCCATCCCTGTATGAGAACAGTGTACCCATCTTCTGATGGCTGCTTCCAGCAGGATAATGCACCATGTTACAAACCTTAAACTGGTTACTTGAACATGACAGTGAGTTCACTGTCCTCAAATGGTCACCAGATCTCAATGCAGTAGAGCACTTTTGGGTTGTGGTCGAACAGGAGCTTCTTATCATGGATGTGCAACTGACAAATCTGCAGAAACTGCTGCTATTATATTGAAATCTCTGAGGAATGTTTCCAGCACCTTGTTGAATCTGTGCCATGTAGAATTAAGGCAGTTCCCAGGGTCCTAACAAAAATGTATAACTGCATAAAATATAAATACCAAGAAAAGTTACAGCTAACATGAGAAAAAAAAATAGTAGAAACGGTTCCGAGCTGGAACTAATGATCGTTTAAATTGTAAATCAGTATTTTATTGATATGTATAAAAATCCAAAAGCACTGAAAAATATGCATGACAGATTCACTGACATCCTTAAATTACTTTCTTTGTGCGATCAACACTTCCAAAACTGAACGACGTCCCATTTGCACATCCCGCTAACTTTCACTGTGACTTCCGTTTCAAATCGCTGGGAAGCTGTAAAATGTAAATAAAAGCAAAATCATTTGAACATGATTTTAGACAAAATGTTGCAACTCTGTTATCTTTTCCCCCCCATACTTATTTCAAATTTGATGCCATCAACTTTTTAAGTTTAAGTTGTGAGAGGAGCAACAAAAAAACTGGAAGAGATGTGCACTGCTAAAAGATTCAGAGAGTCCGGGAAAATCGCTGCATGTATGTTGCAGTGTTGGAAACAGTTATTGAATGGCTGTTATGTTCAGGCCCATGGGTGGCACTGTATTTAAAAACAGATGATTCTGTAGCAGAAACAGTGACATGAGCTCAGGAACACAGTTTGTTACTCCACCCACAAATTAAAACTCTAACATGTAAAAAAAAAAAAAAAAAAAAAAAAAAAAAAACATATAAAGATTCAGAGAAACAGAAATTTTCTCTAGGCCCAACTCATTTAAGGTGGACTGAGGTGATGTGGAAAACTGTTGTAGTGCACACAACGTGGGCCACTTGTACATCTGTGAAGGACCTAATAATGGAGAACAATGCATGCAGGTTTTAGACTAACATATGCTGCTATTCAGATGATCTGTTTTACAGATAAGTCTTGTTTATTTCAGCAAGACAATGCCAATGCAAAAATTACAACAGCATGGCTCTGTAGAAGGAGTTTGGATGCTAAACTGATACCAAGCAAGCGTGACAAAACACTTTGCTTCTGTCATCAGTTCCAAACAATTTTGGAGTGTTACAAAAAAAAAAAAACAGTCACAATTTATTTTGAAGCATCCAGCTGGCATCAAATTCAAAATGAAAAATCAATATTTTTCACATAAAATGAAACTTCTCAGTTTCACTTTCACTTAAAATGGTTTAAATGATTAGCAAATCATGGCATCATGTTCTTATTTGCATTTTACAGGGCATCCCAGCCATCCTAGATCCCATTTTTGTGTATAGCTACACAATTCATTTGTTATCTGTGACTTCTGACTAGCAGTTGGTTGCCTAATGAATTAATCAACTACCAGTTTCAGCCCTAAAGTTGTTTACAGTGACAGTCAAATTCAAAATACCCCGAAAGTATAATGCATATACACATCCTCGGCACAGACAGGCACAGCACACAGCATTACGTAAAATCTGTTCTGTATTACAAGTCTTCCAAACTGACAGGTGGATGGCATTTGTCCAAAGAGAGAAATACAATTATGGTAAGTCAAAAAAAGTCACATTTCAGAAAGGGAAAAAACCCCCAACAACAATTAAAAAAAAAAAAAAAAACAACCAAAAACCAGCTAGATAATACACACAGACATGGCTTCCATTCACTGAACCAGAATCGCAGTGGGTAAAGTTATTCTGTTGTTCTTGTTGGAGTAGTACCTCGAGAAACAGACTGAATCTGACCCTTTAGACAGCAGGTCTAGTACAAGCAAAGCTTCCTTACAGTAAAATAGGAAGAAGCGCCTCTCATTGTGCCCACAAATGAAACTAAACTGTATATTGAAAACTGCTAGAAAAATTCTGATTGCCGTCATGACGCACTGCAGAGGAAGTAGGGCTCATGAGTTGGCACAGTCACAGAAGATTTCTTAGGAAGGCACTTGACATGGGGTCACGGCGTTCCCCGTGTAGCGACAGCAATGCACTAAGGTCCTCGTTTGTGCACACTGGGGAAGGACACCGTCAGCTAAGTGCAAGTTCCACAATAAATCCACTTTCACCAGCCCAGGGGTGAGGGGTGGGTAGGGGGGACTAAAATATGTCAGCACAACAACTCCACCTCAGTCCACATCTTCAAATACAGTATTAGTGGGTGGATCTGCGGCTCTTGTATCACGCTTTACTGTTTGAGATTGATTTATTGATCTGAGCAACCTGTGCAAGGCTTGAGTGGTGATTGATAATTTACTCAGTTTTTTTGTTTGTTTGTTTAAAAAAAAAAAAAAAAAACACTTTCAGGCCTTCCACCAGCCCAAAAGACCCCAAAGGTAACCAATCCCATCTAAGCCTGGGGATCTGGTGCAATAGCCCCCAACACAAGAACAGCCAGTCTCCAAGACAGACAAACCCAGCCCCCTAGATACAAACAGTACAACTGAGAAAAAACAAACACAAAAAAAAAAAATCACAGCAAACCCCCCCCCACACAAAGATTACCAGAAAACATGTGTCTCTTAGGTTTCACAATAAGACATTCCCACTGAGGCACATTTCCAGAGAAGTGTCATTTACAAAGCTATAAAAAAAATTCCCAAAACATTCAAGTACTTTGTCATGTAAACACTTTTCCAGAATATGATACATAATTGATTGTTGTTGTGGATTTGTGTGTGTGTGTGTGTGTGTGTGTGTGTGCAACAATAAGACAACAGTGTGAGGAGAGAGAATACGTTTGCAAAAAGCCTGCAGGACGACTCGAAAGCTCAAACAGCCCGGATGCACAGTTTCTGTATGTTTGTTTGTTTAGAGCAGGGCACATGAACAGCACTTGTTGCCACCGCTGGGGACAGTTGAATAGTTCATCTGTCTGACTATTTCTGCAAACAGTTCGTCGACTGATCCTTTATTTTTGGCTGAAGTTTCCATAAACGGGCAGTTCCACTCTTGGGCCAGAGCCTTGCCCTCCCCGGAAGACACCTCTCTCTCCCCCTCCAGGTCCACCTTGTTTCCCACCAGGATCATGGGCACCCTCTCGTACCTCTTCACCCGGATGATCTGGTCTCTCATGGGCTTGATGTCCTGAAAGCTCTGCTGGTTGACCAGGCTGTAGACCAAAATAAAGCCCTGGCCGTTCTTGATGTACAGGTCACGCATGGAGGCGAACTGCTCGGTCCCTGCCGTGTCCAGGATCTCCAGCACCGACGGAGACGAGTCCACTTCGATCTCCTTCCTGTAGAAATCCTCTATGGTGGGGTCGTACTTTTCGATGAAGGAGCCCGTCACGAACTGAACCGTCAGCGCGGATTTGCCGACTCCGCCCGACCCCAAAACAACCACTTTGTACTCCCTCATGGCTGTGGAGAGGTAAAAACAAAAACAAACAAACAAAAAAACAACAGACACCTCCTTTTCCGCGACGAAGCCTCCTCTCTCCCACCCGCTGACCAGCCCCGATGTTTTCAAGCCGAGCAGGCTCGGAAGGCTGCCCTCTGGCTCGGATAGGAGTCAAATCGCACGCCGGCAAATCCTCCTCTCCTGCGCTGTAAGGGCCGCGGAGCACCGATCCGGGGAGAATGGCCGCTGCTGGGCATCAGCGTGGTGAATTAAGACACATTTTGATCGCACTGTATTGTGCAACGGCGGCCGCGAAGCGTGATCGCTTCACTGCTTTTGCATGGCGTTTCCTGCCCACATCCTGAGCGCGTCAAAAGCTGAGACTCAGTTCCGTTTTCTTAAAGGCGCCGACACCCTTCAGTCACAGCGATCAGATGACCAGACAGACCGATACTGCAGGCGTATGCACGTCTGTGGCCTGATCTGCATGACCTCTGCCCTCATATTCATATTCACGGTCACTGCTCGCAACAATAGGCTCTGTAATTGTCTGTCTGCTAATAGGATTATTTAGTTAGCCAGTAATCGTAATCAGTGCGCATATGTCAGTTTACCGCCACATAGATAGATTGATACTTTATTTATTATTGATGTATAAGGAAATCTCGATATCCAGTAGTTTGCAAAACACAAATACAGATGTAAACATGCACATCAGAGCAAATCTTGTAACACAATAACAAAAGGGCTGTGAGAAAATAGTAAAGTGATAGTCTCAAGTCACTCAAGAGCTGCCAGGGGTGTGTGCGTAGTGTTAAGTGTAGGCATTACAAAGGCTGGCTATTCTACAGATAAACAGTAGACACAATGCAATAGTTATAACCACTTTGCATTATTTATAGAGAAGTACTGGCATAGTGATCACAAAGCTGGACCAAAATAAAGTGTCGATGTGCATGGGGAAGGTAATGTGCTGGTAAGCAGTCATGCTGAAAAGTCTGTCCCTGTGTTTCCTCCCATTCTGTGATGCAGTGTAGAGCTTTGCGTCACTTCATCGCGTCACTTTCAACTTCCCATATGTAATATTTGCTTTCAGCGCGGTTCAAGTAAATGCAAATGCAGACTGATGATTTATGGGTCATGTATTGTTCCTCATCTGCTGCTATAACCTGAAAAGATCAGAACATCATGAGGACATTCACTTTTACAGTCACAGAAACTACAAACAACACTGTTTGTTTTTTTGTAAACCTATATCAATATAAATAAGACTAACTTGTTCAGAAAGAGGCAGCATGGTGGCATGATGGTTAGCACTGTTGTCTCACAGTAAGAAGGTCCAATCCACCATCTGGCCATGGCCTTTCTGTGTGGAGTTTGCATGTTCTCTCTGGGTATTCTTCCAACAGTCCAAAGACATGCAATTAGTGGGGTTAATTGGTGACTCTAAATTTGACCCTTACACTGACCACAGTATGTAAAAAAACCTTTTGCTGTCTGCTGGACAACTTGTGTAATGGTGACGCTGTTTTAGGCTGCTACTGGCACCTCTTCCTCCCACTGTCTGTGCTTTTGAATGCATGAATGACCGTCAGTAAGACCCTTAGACAAAAGACTGGCCTCAGATTTATTAGTTACTCCTATGCACCGGCTAAAGTAGTATAGGTCTTAGTTGGATTTTGCTGGATAATTTGCACAGAAACCAAACAACTGATATTGCTTTCTCACCAATAAGGCATCTGCTCTAGAACCTGTTAAACTGAAAAGGTGGAGGTTCTAAAACATTGTCAGGGGCAGCGTGCCACAACAGTGTGAGCCCAGAGTTGAAAACACTGGCCTCTCATCAGTGGCTGAGGGGCTACTGCAAGAACTCCATTAGTGACATACAGATGCAGCCCACAGATTCTGTCCACATCCCTATTTGCTTTTAAACCTGTCCAAATACAGGCTGCTTCTTGAAAGGCTCCAAAGAAGGAATGCTGTGCATGAGCTCCATGTCAGCTGAAAGGTATCTGACATCTTGAACCCAGCATGGCGAACTATAGTTATATTTAAATTATAAGCAGTGCAAGCAACACACACTCACTCTCCCTAGAAAAGGAAACACATTCACAAGAACTCACGTCTTTATGTGAGCTGTATCGGCGTCATTCAACAGCACCACTATTATTTCTGACCCAGATAATGTACACAGTCTCATGAAAATCGCCCTGAGCACAATCAATGTAACCTTCCACATGCCATATATCGCTCTCCATGGAGCTGCTCCAGAATTATTGTCTTGATAGCACCGAACCCTTGAGGAGAAGACCGCAGTAATGAGACTGAAGTTCAGAAACAATACTGACTACAAGCTGTCCTCCTCACCTAAGAACTGGGTCAAAACAAAAACCCTGCAAGTTCAATTAGATGATGGAAAGATTTTGCATTACATTGACTTGAAATTTCATGCCCACCTTTGCGGTGCTGACTCAAATCAAATGAACACAGATGCAGGGAACCACACAGACAGCTGCGTGAGCAAATCAAATATTGTTTTATTCAGATTTTTTTTCATCCATACAGCAAGAGTCAATTAACAATAAAATGTGCATAAACAAATATGAAGACAGAATAGTACATTACTGTGTGGCAACTGTTAGCAAATACATAATTTGGTGGGTGCACTTACAAGTAAAAAGCAGTCAAAGCGTACATGTGCACCCAGCAGGGAAGAGAGACCTCAGTTGCAGCCTGAAGACTGAACGTGTGGTTTGGAGAAAATGGTGCTTTGGTTCTGTAGCAACTATACAAAGCAGCCTTGAGTCAGAAACACGTCTGATGTTGTCTGGCGACTGTTACATTCATTTTTAAAGACTAAATTTGCCAAATAAGCATTTGGTGTGATGAGCCTTCACCTGCTGAGTGCACAGCTATGATAGCAGGAACAACTGCCCGTGAGTCAGTGTGGACTGTAATTATACGGCTATGAGAACGTATCTGGGGGTGGATGAGTGCTAATGTTTTCTCATTCTTTAAATAACAAGTTTGCTCGGAAAATATTTTATCACACAAGAGTAAGATGACTTGTTCTAAAGTATTACGTCTTCCCACTGTGGATGTTATCTACTGTATGGATAATTTGAAAAACAAAGAACAAATATTGTGTATTCTGTAGTTTGAAGGTGTTATCTTATTACCTTACATATCTATCTTTTGTTTACATGTTTGTACTTTTACATGCAGTCAAACCAAACTATAATAGAATACACTTTTTTTTTTTTTTTGACGGATTTATGCATCAACTGTACCATGGGAGCAGCGATACTGCATGACCAAGTCCAACAAATGATATATGGATATTACTGGATATGCCATCCTACAAGTGGGGTGGAGTTAGCATGACATGGGGATATCTACTCCCCTACAACATTCCCTGGCAATACTAGCCACTCATAAAATAAGACAAAAAGCGCATAGCTTTCTCTGAATGCATTGGCCAAGAAACTAGTGCCCTTCTTTGCAAGCAATTTTTTTTTTTTTTTTTTTAGCTGGTCTTCTAATTTAAGAATTTAAATTAATCTAACAAAATTCCTTATAATTATAGATCTTTTTTTATTCAAAATAATATCTCAATATGATACACATTTTTTTTTTCTCTGTTCATTTGACTATTTACAGAAGTGCAAAAAGACAACCTTCGTCCCTTAGGTTAGAACTCATAATCTGCAGCATTTCTGATTCCTCTGGAAAACAAACGTCTTTGCTTTCTCGCTCCTAATCTCGCTATCTACCGAACATCCAAACACCCGTCAAATCTCAATGCTCGTTTTGGCCTGACATTCAGGGCAAACTTAAGAAATATTCAAACAAAACAAAAGTACATATCTCTTTGAAATGGATACAGTAGAAAATAATTTTTACTCTAAAACATGGACAGTCTATATTTCAGTACAATATAGTATTTTCAAACATGATCTTGACATGTTACAAGGAAAAATTTAAGTTGGTTAAAACAGTTTTTTTTGTTTTGTTTTTTTGTTTTTGTTTGCTTTTTTTTTTAACTCAGAGACGGCTGCGGTGGCAGCAAATCAATTGATCTTGTTCCTCGTATCAAAAAAAAGTCTTCTCATCAACAAAATTAACTGACAATGTAACACAACTGAAAAAGACATCCAGCTATATGAATGAAGTGAATATTTAAAACTAACACATTATCTTTATATGGTTTGAAAAAAAAGTTATGAATGTCATACTACCTCAACATCTACAACGGCTATATCAATGTTGTCAAGTAATATATAGTAAGGCAAAAAAAAAGAAAAGAAAAAAATAATCTAAAACTACATACATCAAATAGATTCAAATTCTTAAGTAGTACATAACACATAAGTTCAATGAAATTTAAGAGAGTAATTGTTACTGTTACAGAGAGAGAGAGAAAAAAAAGATCATAAGCGACATGTGAGAGAACTATAAAACATCATTGGTGTTCTTTACCTGCACGGTGATTGAGAGTACATTTGATTGGGCAAGGACCCATTAACTGTAATCTAAGGCTTTGTTAGGTACATTACAATCGGTAAAGACACGCTGCTGTGAAAACATAAATCACACAGATGAATGAAACATGATAAACCTCTTTCCTTAATTGTTTAAGCCTCTGCAGAGATGTTTCTGTATCCACCCACTGTGGACAAGTTTGAGAGAAAAAACTGTGCTTTGGTTTCCATAGTCAGATCTATATGTGGATGAAAACCTTCATGTTTCGCATGAGATACAAGGCAAACATTTTAACATGCTGTATTTCCTCAAAAAAATTAAAGTTCACTCGGGATGGGATGTGATATTACAAACATGGCGACTAGACAAATAATCATTCAAGTGCACATGTGGCTTAAATGACCTAATAGACCTTTGGGCTTCTTGTTTAAAGTTCACATCCACACATGGCTCAACAGTGCTTCTTGGGAGACACAGTTTAAGAACTGCTCCTCTTTACAAGAGGGGGAAACAAGGTAACGCAATGTCAATTGAAGCTACACCCTCTACTTCACCAGGCTTTAGAGTCAATGGACTTGATCAACGACTCAATTCCAACAAGCATAAAGAACACTAGTCTATGAAAAAGAGGTATGAAAAACTTTAGAAAAACCCTCCATTATTGATTTTAAACAAACAAACAAAAAAACAAACAAACCATCAAATACCAAACAAATTAATTTGGCAAGAACCCCACTTCTAAAACTGATTAATTCTGGAAAAAAAAAAAAAAAAAAAAGTTAAAAAACACTCACGGTTGAGATTCCTAAAACAAAAATAATACAAAAAAAAGAGAGCCATACAAAACTTTTACCTTCGGTAAACAAATAACACTGCTGAATTAACACTCTGGTTTTAGCTGTATGGCCTTTATAGCACATGACAAGGTGAGAAAAGCTAGCCTGACTGTGCTTTCAAGGTACACAGGTATGTTGGTTTACCCAGAACATTCATATGTCCAAGACCCTCATGTCAACATCTAGTTTCACTAGTAGCTGTAAAAACACAATACTGTACATGCCTAATTCATTTGGCGAACAAAATCCTGTTAAAATCATTGTGCCTTTCAGATTTCAATTCAAATTCAAGGTGCATGTTTGCATTACTCTTGTAAACGCTGAAATATGGCTATCAATTAATAATATTATTAATAATAATAAAGCAGAACAAATAAAAAAGGAAAGGAAATCTTGGTCTACTAATGTACCAGCACTTGATGTTGTCTCATGTAACAACGCTCTTGACCTTCTGTGCATGCAGTAATAATAATAATAACTAGAAGAAACTGAGTGCTATGATTCAATCCGACACAGAGGTATCATGTGAACGTTTCCCACTGAGGGAGAGACACGCTGACTCTGGCACCAAGATATGCTCTTCTCTCAGCTGGATGTTGAATTTGACAGCAAATTCGTCTTGACATTGATATGTGGGAAGATGGCACAGATCGTGTGTTGTACCCTTGATGTTTTCACGTGTGATGAGACGTGGCAGACCCTCCTTGTCCCACTGCTTGACATTCTGAAGGTTATGTACATAAAGGCTGAACTCTTTTGGCTTGGACGGTGCCAGCACACATTCATTTGATCTGCAAGAGACGGTGGATTTAGCTTAAACCAAACTGATGGTAAAGTGTGATTAGAAGTTGTGCTCTGTGCGCCTACAAATTCAAGGGAATCTTGAGCCAGATAACATGAGTCACAAAAATGAAGGGAAGAAAAAAAAAAAACAAACAACTTGTGATGAATAAAGAGAATGTGAGGGTTGAAATAGGAACTCACTGTTCTTGAGAGGAACTACATCTGAGTCAAGTACTTGTGACTACTCAGATGATCTGCAGATATTATTGGAATCTGGGGATAGAAAACAGACAGAGATCAAATGAAGGATCCCAAACTGAAAACGCACAAAGCTGATGCTGGCCGACAAATAAGTACAGATCAGCACATTTTTAACATCATCCCCTCACATTAAGATGAGGTTATTGCTGAAAAAGAGACAAAAATGACAAGCTAGAAAAAGCAATTTGGCTACAGTTGTGGCACAACTGATGCAGATGTGTCATACATGAGAATCAACAGACACTTCTGGATAGCAGGGAGAGGAGGAGGAGGATTAAAAAGAAGGGAGAGATGAGGTGGGGTGGGGTGGGGGGATGGGAAACTGTCAGTAAGGTGGCTTCCCCCATGCAAATCTAATTCCTCCATGTTGTTGACCTGCACGGCTCAATAAAATGTATAAAACTAGTTCAGGATGAGGAACAGCTGCATAACGATTCATCATAACTGTCCATCAATCCTTTTAACAGAAATCTAAAATTATGCAATGTAGCTCACTGTTTACAAAAGGCCTCCAACAGAACTGAAATTAAAGTCGCAGCAAATCATCTCACAGACTGATTTGAAAACTTTTCTGACATTGATAATGAGTATGTCCAAAGCTTTGCTTTACGTGCTGGAAGAAGCAGCAGAAAAAAAAAATAGATAGAGAGAGAGAGAAAAAAAAGAACAGGCACAGATAGCGACTGTTGCACAAGCTGTGCAAATGGCTCTAAAAATGAAAAAAACAAAAAACAAAACAAAAACTACCTCATACATACCAATTGCATGTATTCGTTGGAAGTCAACTTTGATAAGGAAGAGTCCTCAAAATGGGAAAGGACAAAAATCGAGGTTACAATGAGGACACACATTAGGATACAATACAGAATGTTTTTTTGTTTTTGTTTGTTTTTTCATAAACACAGGTAGAAAAAAGTTATAGTTAAACTGGAGCAATACTACATGTTGTAGAAGATTTTTCTACTTTGGTATGTGTTCACAAAACTTTATGTTGGACTGTAGTGTAGGCCAACAAGAGGGAGTACTGCCTTTTTACCCAACCCTTGCATTAACACACAAGCATTCCCAGATTATCCATGTGCATTGAGAACAATAGATAGATAGAAATCAAGAGACAGAGAGAGAGAGAGAGAGAGAGAGAGAGAGAGAGAGAGAAGAGGGAGAGGAGGTAGAGGTGCAAACCTGATTGGTGGAGGCAGTTGCGAAGGGAACGCTTGTGGCAGATGTGGTGGCTGCAGACACAGTGGCTGGAGTACCACCGTGCATCATGGGAACTTTTTTGGAGGGAAAATCATGTAAGCAAATAATATACAGGAGGTGCAGTGTAGCCACATAAACACCAGGCAAATGAGGGAAGGAGAAGGAGAGAGAGGGAGTCAGAGAGGGGTTCGATTGAACTGGTACCCTTTTGTTCCCTCTGCCGACACTGATAAGAATCAAGCATTCTTAAGGCCCCGGTTGGGCACAGTGTAGCTGTTCCAGCAGCAACTTACGTCCATATTTGTGTGTAATAAATTAAACTACTAATACTGCACTCTTTCGGTAAATGCCATGACATGCGTTAAATTTTTAAAAATGTCCAGAAAAAAAAACCTAGAATATGGCAGAGGGCGAGAAAGGCCACCGTTCTAATTAAACCCCCTCAGTTTTGTTTAATGTTTTAAAAGGGTTTCTACAGGTGTCAGGTTAAACCAGCCAAAAGCCAAGTTTAGAACGAGCATGAGAACAAGTGTCGTCAAGCAATACGAAGTAGAGAGATTAAAATAATAAAGGTCAGTGTAATAAACATTTAAAAGTCACATTTCTTTGTGGGGACTCTTGCTTAGCTTTCATATCCCAAAAGGTTTCCTCACATAAGGAAAGGAGTGACTCTCGGGTCACCAAACAAAATTATCAGTGAACACAACAAAGTATATTTCACTAGAACTGCGACTCAAATACATGAGGTTACAAACAACTAAAGAAGGAAAGCCGGGACCTACCAACGCTGGCTGCAGGTGTCATGCACAATATTGAGCCTGTCCATCATGCAGTGCAACAGGAAGTGGATTGGATAGGGAAGAGAAATCAAAACAGCCCATCACAAGGTTCGTTAGAGTGAAGGGAGAGATAATGTGGGGGGAAAAAAAGGTTAATATCTCTTGGACACAGACATCAGTGATTGGAAAAGGCGAAGATGTGAACTCATCATTAGGAAATCAGTTAATCAAATTAATCTAATGTTTCATCTTTGTGTGAATGACAGAGTGATAGCAGGGCTATGAGTGTAACTACTGAGCATTTAAAATTACGTACACACTCTAAACAGAAGTGAGAGGTACAGCAGATGTGTGCAGAAGCCAGACTCTTCAGACTGCTGTTTGTTACCAGATACCATTACCCAGCCCCATTCATCCCAGCCCAAGCCAAAGCCCCTCACCGAAATACGAGTGATCACACCGTGGAAAGTCTAACAGCCTACCAACAAACTACTAAACTAAAAATAATTCTTTGTATTACTTATATTCATACCTATCATCCTGGGCCTGCATCTACTATGGGGTGAAGGTAGCTATAAAGAGTTATATTAAGGCATTTAGTTCACAGATTGAAACTATGACCCATTTTAACACCTAGTGGCCATGCAAAGCCAGACAAAGCATAAAGCAAAATTTTTGAAGCTCTCTTAGCCTTTAAACTACACTGAAATACACACATGCAATCACTGCAAGCCTAGAATAAAATCTAGAGTTACTATTTGCCTATTTTTGTAATTTCCCTCTATATAAAGGGGGGGAAAAAAACCCTGTTCTGTACTGCAATCTACCACTCTGTCCGACCCCAGCCAAGCAGGAGCCAGGTTAGACTGATCCAGCCATCCACTGGGTTGGTAAGAGCACTCGTGGCGGTTGCTTTGGGAGCCATACCTGATGGGAGGAAAGCAGCCTGCTGCTGAAACTGCATGCTGGCCAGGGCCTGTTGGTACTGGAGCATGCCGGTGTTAAACACGGCAGAGGCCCCGTTGGCCTTCTCCAGGGCTGCCCGCTTTGGCAGGGGAGCCATGACACTAGGGGCGATGCCCTGCCCATCCAGAAGGAGGGGAGGTCAGTGAGAGAGAAAATAAAAAGGTAGACAGAAAGAGGTAAAAAAAGAGAGGTACGTGGAATAGAGAGAGAGAGAGAGAGAGAGAGAGAGAGAGAGAGAGAGAGAGAGAGAGAGAGAGAGAGAGAGTGAGAGTGTGTTGGAAAGAGGCAAAAACGGGAAAGAAAACAAAAGAAGGTACATACGTTAGAGGACATCCAAGGAGCAGTGTCACAACATCCTTGTGTGTACAACAATAACAATATCATCATATCATCAGTAGCAAGCAAGCAGCAGTCTGACACAAGTACTACACAAGCAGGAGCATGGTGCCTACTGGAGCTACTAGCTAATAAGCATTCATATGTTCATTATATCGGATTGTTAACTCTGTACTATTAAGGCTGGCTAAATGCAACATAAGCAAGCATTAACTTTTAAAACAATAAGGCTGCTAACAAGTGGTGTAACAGGTAAGAAGCACAGAGAAAAGGGAGGCTGCACTGCTAGCTCCATGATAAACTGTGTAAGCATGTTTAAGTGATGGTTCACTCGCAGACAAATGTCAAAAATGGTCTTAGGCCAAGGGACGTAACTCAGACACGGATTCCCTGCTGTTTAAATCATAAAGACTGCGTGTGGACTTTATCTTGGCTTGAGGCCATTCTTGAGGTCTGAATATCTGTGACAACATTTGGTGATGGAGTGAACTATCATTTGAACTGTAATAATCTGTTACGGTGGGATCACTCCTGTATGATTTCAAAAGGCTTTCCCTCTTAGCCCCCACCCTTATCCATCTGACATGCACTAGCGACACAGACATGCACACATTTGATTGAGCTGCTCCACAACACTGACCACTGACTTAGACGTTACACTGAAGCCATGCCACCATTTATAGAAATTCTACTTCCCTAGCCCTCACTGACTGTTGTTAGAAAAGCTATAGGGTGATGAACTGATTGTGGCTCCTCAGAAATTAGACATTTCAATTGAAGCTTCCGGTGATCTCTACAAGACAAAAGCTGTTTGGATGCAACTTTTTTTTTTTTTTTTTTATCCCAGAAAGCCACAATCACTTCATCACAGGTAATAATGACAGATCAACAAGAGGAAAAGACAGACATTGCACTGAAACAACGACAACAGAAATAGCTAGGTATCATTGGTTAAAACACTGCTCTACAACAAAGCCACATGCCAAGCTAAAAGGTGAAAGGTCATAGTACCAGGTCAAAGGTTGCGTCGAGGGGTCGCTTCAGTGATTTGACAGCCGACTGAGTCTTAATTAGCAGGCAGCGAGCACATGATGGCAATGGGCCAATGGGGTTCAAGCGCATTAACATAAACCAGCAAGCAGAGGTGCATCATGGGGGCAGCAGTGCAGTTTGGGTATAGGTGAGAAAAAACAAAAACAAATAAAAAAACAAATCATTGGAATGCAATATACAAGGGGATAACAGGACTAAGGCATGCACAGTGTGGTCACTAGCTCTACTGCTCGACAGTTAAATGATCATCAAGAATCGATGATAACTACTCATCTACATTAGTTGTTGTCACACAGAGATGGATGAATACAGCGAAGAGAAAATTATTCAACCATTACTGGAAGCGATTCTCAGTGACTGAGCAGGAAATTATATGGAAGCACATATTCACAGGTTTCCATTTCACTGTGCACATCATAGTCAGGTTCACATTGCAACAATTCACCCCGAGCTTTCTGTTTCGCTACGTCAAAGAAAAAGCATGTAGAAACACTTTGATCGGCACACAAGTGTGCCTGCGCTATTATTCACAGGTGCTGTTACTGTAAGACAGGACTGAAAGCACAATGAATCCTTTATAATAATGTCAAGAGGAAGAGAAGTTATAGATAGGAAGCACAGAAACAATGGAGTCACAAATAAGGCCAGGCCATCAGAGACAGAGAGAGAGAGAGAGGAACTGGACTCTCTGCTCGTGTTCTGTGATGATAGAAAAAAGGAACAACAACCAAAAAGGCTTAGCATGAGAGTAATGATACTTGTATTGTACTATTGTCCAATCCTTCTTCTTATCATCCAGATAAGGGCAGCTTTTACCCAAATTAACATGCAGACCTTTAAAGTTTGACCTGGCAAAAGCAGAACTGAAAATGCTACATAATACCAACCAGGAAGATGAGTACAAAACACAGAACATATCTGCTTTACAGTCACTAACCGTAACGTGAATGTAAAACCTGTTGTGTGGGTGTGAATGAGTGTGCGCACGCTTCTGCAGATTGCTCACCATGGCTGCGGCGGCTGTGGCCTGGTTCACCTGGTGCTGGGCAGCCTTTATTTTGGCCTGCAGGTGAGCTGGCGGGTGGAAGTACTTGCACTTTTCTCGGGAGCACCGACCCTTGATATAGTCCATGCATACGGTGACAGTGTTGTCGTTGGTGTCGATCATAGTGCTGTCTGCGGGGTGGGCAAAGCGACAGTCATTCTCCCCCCGAGAGCAGTTGCCCCTTTGATACTCCCGACACACCTACAAAGAAGTGGGATGAGATTAATGAAAATATACAAGCTTTATGTACAAATTCAGCACCGTGTAAGAACAGTTACACGTGATACATTTCCTGATTTGTGTACTTGTGTGTCAAATATTAATAATATGATACTAATGGAAGTGATTTTATCAAAACACGTTAACCTGTGACAAATACTTCCGCCTCTGCTGAGCCTTCCTCTATCCAAGATCACAAGATCTATGCAGATACTTCCTGTTTAACATGAACTCTTGGTGAGACCCTGTAATACACCCAGGAAGGTCCACACTATGTTGAACCATTTGCGCTTTAACACAAACACATATAATCTCATAATGCATTTTTTCCTTTATGGACAGTTATGTATTGGATCTCAGACATTTTTAAGTCTATATGTGAGACACCAGAGGGCAGCACTTTCTTAAATTAGATGTACTGTATAGCGGCTGTTACTTCCCTGATATCCACTGTGCCTTACTCCTATCAGCGTTACAGCAGTGTGTGACTGAATTAGATTAATATGCACTCTATAAATACATAAATAAATAAAGGGAACCGTTAACTTTATATTGCACTTGCTACTTTTGTGATTGAAACCCACTGAACAAGATACGTCTGCAATCAAACAGACAAAACTGCTATTTAAACGATGGCTGTCATATTTCTGGTTTGGCTGTGAGGCTTTGCACATAAAAAATGCTAAAAGAAATTGCAGTTATTTAAAATGACAAAAGTATCATTTTAATGCCGTTTGTATAAGCTGAGCGCTGATTATAGTTTCAGCACTTTCTTGTAAATAACATGCTCTTGTTGTTATACTCGTCTCGTGCCATTTTGTGAGGTGTAATGAGTGAAAGCACAAACTTCACAGGAAGTTAATTGAGATGCAGTTCATCAGAATTACACGTGATAAACTGATGACATTTCACAGTTTATCAACCTGTTTTTTATTTTCTTTCGGTTGGTTTCTACTTTGCATAATTGCACCAGCTATTATAATACAATCCTGTTCCAGAAACTGTTTATGCAAATCAAGTAAGGGTGCCATTATTGTCATGCTTGTTAAGCTGCTTGTCATCAATATTTGTCTTGTTTACAGGCTCATCATCAATGAGGTTAACTTTACTCTGACAAACCAAGGGAACACCACGAGGAACAGTTTATTAGAGTTTGGAGATTCTTTGGGGAAGAGGGGAGATCACAGTCTGTCACAGTTAGTCTTTTACCTCAAGTCTGTCTGTTCTCAGCAGTTTCTGGGCTGCAGCAGCAGCGTTGGGGACTTGGCTGACTGCAGGGCTGGAGGCCATGAGAACAGGAGTGCTGGGGAGGATCTCTGGAGGCATCAGGCTTGGTGACACAGGGCTTAAGTAAGGATTAAAGGCTGCAGCTGCAGCTGCTGCTGCGCTGGCATTGGTGGCCAGGCCTGGTGTCACCGAGAACATGGGCTAGAGCACAACAAAATAAAAGCAGAGAAATTAAAAGGACAGCAGATCGATGTTTGTGCAAAGCACAAACTGCGAGCTTTCCATAAAGAGACGCACTGACATGAAAGGGATTCGAAAGACTGGAAAGAGCCACACAGATAATGAAGGAACTGTATATGTGTGAGCTTTTACATGTATGTAACCTCACCGTGGGCAGTAGCTGTGGTGTGTTCATACGTGTGTGTCCTCTCACCATAGGTGGTAGCTGCGTGCCAGGCATCATGGCATTGGCAAGCTGCATCTGCTGGGCGAGCATGGCCATATTCTTCTGCTGGATCAGATTGTTTCTGCCATTAATCTCCAGCTGGGTCTTTAGATGGGGAGGAGGGTGCAGGTACTTGCAGTTCTCTCTGGAACAACGGCCCTGAGAAGTGACAGTATTTAACACCAGAGTCAGAGTGAAATATAGGAAATATGACATAAAAAAAAAAAAAGGTAGGAACAAACTTCATTGATTTTTATTGACTTTAAATTGATTAGTTGGAGAAGTTTCCCTGTAACCTTTCAAAGATTTTGGCAGGTTTTCAGTGTTTTAATTGCAAAGATTTATGGCAATGTTTTTTTTTTATTAATCTGATACTTGACTTTTGTTATTACATAAATTGGCACTCTGTGCCTTGACAACTAAACTGCTTGCTATAAAATTTGTATGGACACCCATTCTTTTCACGAAGAACTGTGAGGATGATCTAAGATCATCACGATGCCGAGTTTTACCCAGTTATTTGGCCAACAATCAAATACCTGCAAAACTAATGGCATTCCTTACAGTCTCAGCTTGGTGAGCATGGTAACGATATCTGCTCAACATTAGCATGTCCAACATTTATCCTCGAGACTGGGAGCAATAAAAAAAAAAAATTAACATTTATTGCATGTAATATTAAAGCTACTTTCAGCTGCTTCTTATTCACGAGGGGTCGCCACATGTTTGATTTGGCAGATTTTTCACCAGATGCCCTTTTGGACACAACCCCAAAGGGATTCTTGTCTCCACCTGGAATCAAACCAGGGAGCAGTCACTTGTTAGGCGAACGTGTAACCCACTACACAGTGGAGTTTCTTATTGTACATAATACTAAAATAAATAAAATTGCTTGGTAGAATTTATGGTGCATGTTCTAAGAGATATGCATCATAATCCTAGTGAAATCCAGCCTCCTTGTTTATAGCTAGTTCAACGTCAGACACTCGGTTTTACATTAAGTCTGGCCCGAGTCTATCACTAATTGTTAACAGCTTGCTATTTCTGCTAGTCCCAGCTGGGACATGTGTGTATGTGTACACTAGCCCCAGGAGGTCAACTGATGCTGCAGTGCTTTTCTCCAGACATCCAGCTTGGCTACATGTTTAAATGATGCTATAAATACCATCCACTCATATGATCTGTCTATATTATATCAGCAGTCATCCGGAGGTCACACTCCAAAGCCTCTGAATAATAATCTAAGACTGGGATCTCTTTCTGCTGCCTGTTGCGAGCATCCAATTATGTCTTCAGTCTGAAGAGGAGTAGTCTAGGAAAACATATGACACGTGCAAGCACATTTTTGTGCAAGCAAAAATGCATATGCATTAATGCATACACATTGGGGTCAGGTTCACCTAACAGGTGGCAAATGTATGTCACGCAAACATAAGAGCGTACATAGAAACACGTCCGCAGTTTAGGAAAGGCAGGTATTTCCTTTCAGCTCTGTGGCACAGCTGATCTGACTGCGCCAGCCTGTGCTCTCCCTCACTGACAGAGCTGACCCCACTGGGATTCATTTCTATACTCTGTCATGACTTCACCCCACTTTTCCATCTCCTTTGCTTTCACTGACACTGGAGCACCAGACAGGTGCAAAGGAAACAGGAAGAGTTAAGGAGCAGGGAGGGGAACTTTGATGGCAGGGGGCCCTTTTTGAAGGTATTTTTGCTTTATCCACTTGTCTGAAATTGCAATCTCAAGTTCTACTTGGAGCTCCTTTTAAAATGACTGCAGATTGTGTTGCAAATGGCAGGTTAAGAGCAATTAAGAATGCATGGACTATAAGTGTCACCATGTCCCCTTTATTCTCTGTGCCTGTTATCTTCTCTTCTGCTTAGATAACAGAATAGAGCGCACAGATAAGGAGCTCGATACGTAGCTCGCTAGTGGTCTGCTTTTATATAAAAACTCTGATCAAGAGCTATGAGACAGAAGATAATACCTTGTCACTCAGGAAATTTGTTGATCTTACTCTGAAATTCTAGTAGTGATACGAGATACAAAAGATGTTGGGCTAAAATTAAATAAAGAGGAATATAAGATTCGTTTGTTTAGTGTGAATACAAACACATACACAAAGAAAAATGGTTTATGTAGATCGACTATTCACTGTTCAAAACAAAAATGTGTGGCCCTTTCCTAATCCACTTAATAAAATAGATGCTGGATTAACTTAAAAGTGTTCATACTGAACTAACACATACACTATTTTTGTTGTTGTTATGTCTTTCATCTTATGTCTACAGTGTCTTTGAGCACCTGGAAAAGTGCTGTAACATCCTGGGCAGCCCTGGTTGTGTGCAAGCTGAGTTGGCCTTCACAGTTCGAGGTGTGTGTGTGTGTGTGTGTGTGTGTGTGTGTGTGTGTGTGTGTGTGTGTGTGTGTGTGTGTGTGTCTGTAAGGAGAGTGCATTGCACATATGTGTGAATAAAAAAAAAAAAAAAAAGAGGAGCTGAAAGCAGGTTCTAATAGCACTCATCCAGAGAGTGACAACAACATCCAGCAAGAGGAGGGAGAGTGTGCGTTAGGTGAGGAGGGGGGGGGGGGTTGTTGTAAAAGGCATAAAAGATCATGTTGCGCTCACCTCACATGACCCCAACCGTCAACTGCTGGATTTGTTACTGCAGTCGTGCATATGGATGTGCGTTTGTGTTAAGGAGGGAGGGTAAGGGTTTAAAAAAGACAACGCTGCTTTGAATTTAGTTCAATAGTTTTTCTTTGTGCCAAAGAAAATGTCATCAACCATCACTGGCAGCCATTTTGAATTAAAAAAAAAAAAAAAAGCAGATCACATAAGAGAAAGCGCTCTGGTTGCACAGAGAAAGAGCGAGAGAGAGAATGAAAGTCATGATGACTCTGTAGCGAGAGCTCGGCTGCGTCAGGGAAATTTTAGAAGTTGCAGAAGTGATCAGTTTAGAACGTCGCAAGCAGGGAGGGGAGAAAAAAAAATGGAGATGCAGACAGGGTTGACAGGAAAACGTTGCCCCATGCATCATGTTTTTGTCTGTTATTGTGACATCACCAGCCTTGAGGAGCGGCTACAGATGGTGTCCACGGTAACAGAGCAGTCAGACACTTCTCCTCTAATGCACAGTGGCTCCTGAATCTGCCTGATCGCTGCCAAAGAGAAAAGCTCAGCAAAGGAAATACTACAGATACAGCTGGCCCTGCAGCCGCGACGAGTTAAGGAACAGAGTGCACCGCTTGTGTGTGCTTCCACCATTGTGAAAAAAAAGCAAATTCTCACTGAACGATACAGACATCTCCTCTAACGATTCTTATCGCTGACCGACTCTTTTGACTCCACTGAGGGATCCCAGTCTGTGCAGAGAATTGCAATATCTCATGATAATGTTGAGATTTGAGGGTAATTATGCAAATAAAATATCGGCCGTGCTATGGAAGCCCACTGAAAGCTTCAAATCCTTTTTTTTAAGGGATCTTTCATAATACCTGATAATTAGAATAGGATTAGTGACTAGACTGATTTGTCACTGCTTCATGCAAGAAATGTTAAAACAACCAAAGTGATTCAGCCACATCATTAGCTGATTCCCTAGAATCAGTGGAGGCTGATGAGCAGAGAGCATTTACATATTTGTCTTCATTGTTCAAAGTGTGCTTTAGGAATGTGTGTCCCAGTTCAAGTGATAGAGCTGTATTTTTTTCTTTGCTTTTTTTTTTTTTTTAGGACAAATAAAATATATTAATGTATATAAACTGTCCTAAACTATAGTACAACAAATATTGCAGATTAAATAATTAAATATCAAGTTGTTTGAAATATTTTATTTACTAAACACTCTTTAAATAACAGAACTGTGGATTATGGGTCACAACAACGACTTCATTTAATAAGATTTTATTAATGGCTGAGTTTTCTCACCAAGCTGCCACTGCTCTACTGAACTTTCCCTGCCTTCTTTAAGTTCAGTCCAGGCCATGTTTTATATTAATAGTGGGTGTCTGTGTTTCCCCTGCTGAGATCAGACTTGCCAAAATCCAGGCCAAACTGGGAACAATAATCCCACTGGCTACCGGGCAGGGTGTTTGATGATACGTTGCAATAACATGTCCCACCCTGAGCGCGCTCTTTTCTAGCTCTGTCTCACTCTCGTAAACACACACCCTCCTTTGGTGATTGTGTGGGATTTAAACAAACAATGAACCAATGGGTAAAGAATGCTGGGTGGGGCTGGATCCCATCCTTTTAAGGCGCAGACGCGAAGCATGCAGAAAGATGTTGCAGTGTGCATGTGTGTGAGCATAAGAGGAGGAGGGAAGCACCACACAGGTGAAGAAAAATGGCTTTCCCCTGAAGACTATAGTTAAAGGTATCTAATAAAATGGGTGCTTCTTATCTTTTTTTTTTCTTTCTTTTCTTTTTTTTTTACTTGCAACCCTTAACTATAGTTGGGTATAAAAGTCTGAGTGGTTCAAGGCCAGAATATTATCATCTCTGATCTGGTGCTTCATTATGAACTGTCCACACCTGCCTTGGATGCCTTTTATTCTTACAGGAGGCACAACTAAATAATGATACGCAGCATTCACTTATAACTACTCTTATTGGGAAAAGGCCTTCATGAGGAATTTTTCAACAATGCTTAAGTATTAAACAGTTGTCATAAACATTAACCTGGCTGGTGCATGTGTTAATGTTAGCCATTTGGCTATTAGCAATTACCCTATAGCCAAATTAGCTGGCTGGTTTTGCTAAGGTACCTTATAGTGACTAATTATAAAATGATAATGTTAATGTCATAATAAGGTTCTTCAAGCCCCAGATTGAAGCTGAGAAAATTCTAGGGCAACTAGACACAAACAGCAGTAGCCGACCTTACCGGCTCTATTTAAGTAAAAGAGCAAATAATTACACTCCCAAGACACCAGAAGCACAGGAGTCAAACAGGGGAGTAGCTAGTATTGTATTCTTTATTTTAAAAAAAGACATGCCTCTTAATTTAGTCAGTCATTTTTGTGGTATTTAAAATGGCATCAAGTATCAAGTATTTTCTTAGGTATCCATTTTGAGGGTGAAATTCTGGTGGTGTGACAACCCTACTTTTGTGTATGTCAGCATGCTAACATCAGCTCAACCACACTCTGATTTTTCTAGTCATTTAAATTATTTAAAGAGTCCCAAAGAGGTCCAAATGAGCATATATACAGTCTAATGGTTGAATTATAGCTTATTTTATTGTATTCTATTACAAATTCAAATTTTTTGCTTTGAATAATCAATTCTTTCGAACATATGTTGTCATTTATTTTTATTATTATTTGTACAATTGTTTTGATATTTGTGGGCCTTTGCCTTTTGATTAAAACATCCTCTCGAGGTTGCCACAGGTTTGACCCTGACTGACTGTATGTTTGCCAGACCCTGATGAAAACTTAAATACCAGCTGGCCTGTCTTTTCCTGCCAAATAGCTGCTATAATAAACTTGTCATATTATTTTACAAAAAGACAGAGTGCATCAGCAACCTTGTTTTTTTTTTTCTTTCAATATTGAGTTA
Organism: Archocentrus centrarchus; assembly: GCF_007364275.1. Classification (NCBI taxonomy): domain Eukaryota; kingdom Metazoa; phylum Chordata; class Actinopteri; order Cichliformes; family Cichlidae; genus Archocentrus; species Archocentrus centrarchus. Next base: position 15,351,674 of record NC_044362.1, read on the forward strand.
TAATACAGCAATTTGAAAAGAAAAACATAATGTAATTTAAATATTTTTTCTGGCTTTCTTTCCTGTTAAATGTATCATGATGCGACCTTTGGCCCCATCCAAAAAAACAAAAAAACAATAAACAAACAAAACAAAACCCTGCAACACAGTTTCCTAAGGTCGTCAGTCTCTCCAAATCTTTTATTTAAAAAAAACAAACAAACATAAAAACACATTAAATTTTATTCTAGTTACAGTAGGTTATCTCTGTTAGAACTGACTTGAAATGTGGCCATGGATGTATTTATATCCTGCATATTATAATGTACCATATGACCTACATCTTTTTAAACACACTAAAGGCGCAGTTAGACTTTCTACTTCCCCTCTTTATCTTTGATGCTCCGGCGCTGTGGTGTGATGTTATGGTGTGATATTCAGTTGAGTTGTGCTGTGAAGCTACACTGTTCCACTGACTTCTGTCTAAACATACACAGAGATGAAAGCCCTTTTCTCTTCACACACACTCTGAATGAGGCTTTGTTCTGCTGGAGACCAGCACAGACTCAAAGGACTGGACCCAGCGGTTGGTCTCTTTGTCTACTGTGCACCCAAATATGGCATAAAACATAAACTACAGCAAACTCAGTATAATAATGTGCATGTTGACTGGAATTTCCTGGTAGCCGATAAAACAGCAAGCAAGCAAATTACTGGAAACAAGAGCCAGCCAGAAATATTCAGATGTGATAGTCTCATCTTGTCCTCGCTAAATTTGCAAGCATTAAGCAATTAGCAATTCATAATCAATAATACCCATTTAGAGTAGAGTAAAATTGATTTTCTTTTTCTTTTAAGTCACTTAATTTAGCATCAAATTAACAGCAGGGTTTGAAGAAAGTGAAGAAGACGGTAGAGGTCTTTGGTGCTGTTCCTTTGCTGGGGCTTGCATGTCTGTATCAGACCATAAACACACACTTATACTTATGCCCATATCTCCTTGCTGGGGCTCAATGTACACAGTAATCTGCATTGTGAAGACTAGTGGTCTGTGAGTTGATGTGACCAGCGGGTGTTGTAGAGATAGGAAGAAGGGAGGGAGTGTTAATCTATGATAATAGCTATAATGGTTACGGTGACACATCCCCACTCTCACCCAACAACGACAGAGAGAAAAGGATTATAGGCTAGAATAGAGTTACAACATGGACCACACAGACTGCGATAAGGTAAGTCGTGTGTTTGTGGGAAACGTGTGAGCAGAATATTATCAGTGGATTTTCAGGGATTTGGGAGAAAAATATTTCACAAACTGTAGCTGTTATTCAAATGTAAACACCCACATGCATGAGACATCATAGCATCCACACAAACCTAAGTATCCATATAGACAGAGTGACAGACACACACACACACACACACAAAATGCAGGCTGAGCAATGAGTTATTCACACCCGAGAGGGTGTTGGTTTTCAGAAATCCCTCAGGTCAGATGTCACGTACACAGGAGCCCTGGATCCAAACTTAGACCTCCCTCTGTTTTTTCTTCCTTACATGCCCCCCTCCTCTCTCCCGCTCTCTCTTGCTATCTTGTTTTACACAAACCCACTTTCATGTGACTTTATTTACGTCAGTTTTTCTCTATGGTCCCCTTTCAGTTTAGCGACGCTTCTAGCGATGAGGTCAGTTTCTTGCTTTTCATTATCAGTAATAACAGAGCAATCACACGAGTATTGATCTGAGCGGCAGCACTTTATGAAAGTCATCAGGTGCTCACGGTGCGAGTGTGGCCCGTAACGTTCATTTAATCATCTGTGAGCCCTGCCTCAATGTGAGAAAGAAGAGCAGGAATCGTAGCGCTCCTGAAATGACTGAGGTGGGTTTTTTTTTTCAATATCAGGCCTTCTGGGGTATCTAAATCAGACATTTCAAAACTTGAAGAATGAGTAATATAGTGAGATGTGATATATTCTCATTAAACAGCATCTACATCACTAGCAAACACTTTTCAAATTCCCCACTCTATCTATCTACACACACACACACACACACACACACACACACACACACACACACACACACACACACACACACACACACACAATCACACACACATATATGGTGTATGATGAGCTTACATTACAAAGCAGTCCATAGGCAGACAGGGAAAATGGGAAAGCGATCTTTTAATGCAGAGAAAACAAAGCCACACACAGAGAAAGCCCCTTAGCCTGGGACAAGTTACGTGTACCAAACTCCTTCCACATATTTTGCCTTTTCATCTCTTTTGTGCAAGACTGCATCATTATTTCTATCGCTTCAGAGTGGCAGCGTTGTGGTGCATTTTAACACTAAACTAGGGCTATAAAAAAGTTTAAAGGCATATGAGTAATCCTTTTCTCTTTTATATACCTTTCTTTGTTCCTAGCGTTCCGTTCTCCCTTTTCTAACCCTCATCTTTTCCACCACCATCTGCACAAGGCTCAGACAACTGAAAAAAGTCTCTCCTCTCAGTAGCCAAGTAATAACCATGGGGCAGATGATTAGTTTAGTTTGCAGCACTAACAGATTTAATCTGGTATATATTATGGTAATCTGATCTCACAGTCTGTAATCCTATCCACGGCTCTAATCCCACTGTCAACTGTCCTAATCCTGTTTCTGTGTGTGATTATGTCTTTCGGGCTTGGAACCAACACAAGGAAGATTTTACCCTTTTCCTCTCGTGTGGCATTTTATCAAGTGATGTAGCTTTATATTTTTTCTATTATGGAAGATAATATTACTACTATTATACTAATAATACTAGCCATAATGCTGGCCATAATACTACTATTATTATAGTTTGTAAGAACAACAGCTGTAATAAGCAAGTGCTAACTTCCACCCAGTTAGAAAGAAATCCAGTCCAAAAGATTTTGCAAGTAAGGCTGATGCTACTAATCAGCATGTGCTGTATATGTTGCTGTTTGTGAGTATCATATAAAACTAATTGGGGCTAATACTAATTGGTCTTCAGATGGCACCACTGTTTCAGGTCAAGAAAACAACAACACGTGATTAATCCTGACTAGCCTGCATTTGCAAGGATGTTGACTGTGAGTTCTAGCTCAATAATATATAATTACACAAACAAATGCACAATGGAGAAAAATTTAGGGTTTAGGATTTAACAAATAAGGAACAAGAAGCTTTTCCTTGGTCAGCAAAGAGCAATGACAAGGATGAAAACTGAATTGAAGACAAGCAGAAAGTGATTAAGACGGTTGCCGTGAGCCTGACAGGCCCAGACACTGCGATTCTGAGAAGGAATGCACTTAAAAAAACAAGACAGGCACACAGAGAGCAATTGAGTAAGAGAAAAACACATGGACAGATATCAACTGGTTTTTTTTTGTTTTGTTTTTTTTTTCCCCTTTTTGCCTCACAGTTACCAGCAGAAAGCATGTGAGCCCCTGACATAACCTCTTTAATGTTTCGGCATCAACAGAGAGAAAAGGTGCAGGGTAAAGGTGACTGTTGGACCGAAGAGTGGGAGTGGCAGAGTGAAAAGGTGTTGAATCCAAGTGAGCAGCTGTGCCCTCAAGCTACGTTCTCATCTGTCTTCTGGGAGGGATAATGGCCTAGCTAACTGCAGCATCTGGTAATATTGTTATCAGAAATAAACTGTTAAAAAGGCTGCAATAATTTGTGCTTATTTGTTTCTTTGGGATTGTTTACGTATATACTGTATAATGTCCCTCCCCACCAATTTCTGTAGATTTAGTGTCCAAGGAGCCAGGCTTTCCTGTAATGATATTTAAAGTGGTCTTGAGCAATAGTTCTCCAGGCTTTCTGAAGGTCTTTCAAAGTTTTCCTTTGGACATTGGCTGCTTTTTCACTCATTTTCAGTCCAGTCCTTGTACCTGACCATTTTCAGAGGAATTAACACTCACCTATCAATCATTCAAAATAAAAAGGACATTGGGCACCAGGGTGGCTCAGTGGTAGAGCAGGCGACCACATACATGCCACGAGGCAAAAGCTGGCAGTGCAGGTTCGAGTGGCGGCTTTGCCGCATGTCTTTCCCCATGTCCTCTCCCTCTTTCCTATCATAACCTATACTGTCAATAAATAAAAAGGACATCTAACTCAAGGGATTAATAAGTGTTGTGTCTACACATAACAGAGAACTTATCAAAGACCCCATTTTAAATTGTATCTTTGTTACTAGTAGCCTATCACAAAAACACATAATTTGTTCCTATTTATTTAGTTAAATCTATGAAAAATGCAAAAGATAACAGTTTGAAAGACAAAATAGTATTTTGGTACCAACAAGGTGATTCCCAAAGAGCTATTAACAAAAAACCTGAAGTGCCAAATTACACAAGAACTGGACTGAAAATCTGAGGCAACAGGTCTGATGGAGTGAAGAATGCAAATTAGAATTTTTTTGGTTCAATTATCATCTGTATGAACAGAGAAGATCAGGTTCAACACTGAGTATCTACAGCCTTCAGTAAAACACGGTGGAGGCTCTGTCATGGTTTGGGGCTGCATTTTAGCCAGTGATCTATTAATGCAGAAAAGTACCATCAGATTGTGATCCTCCATAAAATACCATCTGGAAAGCATCTGATTAGGAATGCCTAACACATTGCCAGTGCAGTAAAAGCATACCTAGATTGAAAAACACACATCGGAACACCAGCAATTATGGATTGGCCTCCCCCAGAACCTGGACTTCAACATTATTGAAGCAGTGTGGGATCATCTTGACAGAGAACAGAGCAAAAGGCAGCCAACACTGAAAGAGCTTCAAGAAGCCTGGAGAACTATTCCTGAATACTACTTATAGAAATTACAAGAAAGCTGCCTAAGAGAGTTCAGGCTGTGTTGAAGAATAAAGGTGGTCATACCAAATACTGACTTTCAAGCTCGTTAGAATTCTACAAACTCTTTTTTCCCTTTATATACTATATTTCCATGTATGTTTGCACATTTTTCTATAAATTGCTGCAAATATTTCCCATTTTACTGGCAAAATGTAAAGAAATGAGGGGTGGCTTAAGTATTTTGCACAGTACTATACAGATTATTTTTTTTACGAGTTTCAGATTATTTACTACTTGAATCTTGGCTTTGATCTGTCAATATTTGCTGCTGGGCGGTGCCAACAAACCCTCAGGCTATTTGCGGCTTTCTGTTATGCCTGTACGTTAAAGAAAGGGTGGCTAAAGAAGCAATCATTGAATCACTGGTGTTATAAATGGCCCCAGTGTGATGTCGGGACAGGGACGGCTGACACTGAGAAGAAAAGACTGTTGTTGCTGATCTTCTGTCACATAAGCTCACAGACAAGATGCATAGATGCACTGATGTGACGAGGATGCACACACAACCTAAAACAAGCAGGCCAAGGAAAGGCTGTGGTTTAGTGTGTGCATCAACCAGGATTAACATGGTCCAACTGATGCTGGGAGAAGGAAAACTAAAAACACCCACTTACTCAAATAAAATCCCAGTTATGGGTTTCAGCTCTTATCTAGCACAACCTGCTCATTTTAATCAGCTACAGAGAAGACTGAGCAAAGCCACGAACAGCATCCTTCTAGCATAAGATGTATCATATGGATGAATAAATCTACCCCTTAAATTTATTCAAAGGGGTGAAACAGTTTTTGTGTATGCAGTCATAGATATCCTATTAAAAATCCAATTAAGATGAAAAGTCTGTAGAGGAGAGAGTTTATATGGATCTGTGAAACACTGTATAAATTACAGCATTTCTGCAGGAATCTGACTAAACTCCACCACTGAAAACAAACCTTGCTAATTACATTTGACTTAGTCGGGTTCTGAACCTAGGTTTTCTTTTGGCTAGCACTTTTTGGAAGTCGGTGAAACAAGCAATGTGAGTGTTGCCAACCTATGACCAGCTTTTGATCCCATGCGTTCATTTGTGACTGCTGTGTTGGAATGTGACACATCTATCTTTATTTAGTATGTATCATGTATTTATGTCAACCTTTGATGATTTAACATGGATTTAACATATCATTCTTTAGGTTATCAGTGGTCAAAGAAATGCCAGCTGGCCATATCCAGTCACTCAGTGTAGAGACTGGCAGAATAATTTGTTTGAAATCACAAAAATGCCGTCAGCTAGCAACACAGTTAATATTTACCAGAAATGTCGGTCTGGTGCGCCTGTGTGTATTTAACCTCCCTGTACTGAGTCTAAACGTGCTGTCAAAATACAAAAAGCAAAACAAGACGAAAGACAGATAGAAAAATGAGAACGGAAGTCAGAAAAAGACAGAGACACACAGTCCAGACCAGAAGTATTAAATCTGATGTATGATAATGGATAAAACAAAGTGTAAAGTCTCAGCTTTTATGCATGTTTACACTGACAGAGAAAGAACCATGTGGGAAATGTAACCCTTCTAACAAAAAATGCCACCAGTGTGAGGGGTTGGAAAGTAACTGGACAGGAACAGTTTGTGGAAAATCCTGTGGATTCAACGACTTCCTTAAGCCCACAGGTATTAACATACACCACGTATCTTCACTGGGGACGGTCCCTCAGCCCTTGACTGCAGCTTGTTGTGGCATCTTTCCCTGTTTAGTCTCAGCAGGGGGGGGGGGGGGGGGGGAGCATCTGCAATCAGACTGATATCAGGTGATGATGGTGCTGTGAGTCATGGGGAATTGCTTTTTTTCTTTCAGGAATTTCCTCTATTCATCTTTTTTTGACAGAGGCTGATTTTTGTTTTATCGGTCCAGACACTTATTGGTAACTTTTTGGTAGATTTTTCTGAACTGCAATGTCAATTTTCTGGATTTTTGGCTCACACGGGACATCGCATGAACAACAGGGAAATATGTATGCCTACATCCTCTGTCTAGCAGCGTGTTAGGCATTTGCATGAGTACATCTGCTTTTTTTTTAAACAACATACCAAACAGCTGACTTTGGCAAACCAATTATCATGGGTGTACTACTGATAGATTTTCGCTTTTGTGAGCCTTGTTATTATTTTCTTCACATGTATGGTGAACTCATAACTAATATTGACAGAAAAGTTCACATGAACTGCCAATCTTAGTGACACAGTTCTTTTTATACTGATGTAAACCACACTCTAATAAAAGTTGAAACTTTACCTTTTGCGGTAGCACCCGTTATTTTATTTCAAATTTAACGTGCCGAAGCATAAACCAAAGAACAAAACAATAATGGTTTGGTGGTTGTTAAATAAGCAATATTTCTTATTTATCAGCCATCTTAGCACAGAACAGTGCAGTAACACAAGCGAACCACAAATGCAGCTTTAACGCACGTGCATGCTCTCAGAAATGTGATGACAGTGGGTGTGTCGGGTTGGGAGGTAGACAAAGCACAAAGTCTATGCTGTGTGAAAGTGTGTGTATATTCAAACTGTCCTCCGTGGCAGACGTTTACCGCTCCCATTTTGTGACTTGGAAGAGAGCAACAAGAACCCTGCTCCTGCTGGGTTCAGAGTCGATGTCATTCCAGCCCCTGAACTAATTCCACAGACAACTAATTTATGTTGTAAGATACGTGCTTTGCGTGTGGTAATGGTGGTGGTGGTGGTGGCAGGGAGGGGTAGTTATCCAGGTGTAATGTGACCCATCTTGCCTGGGAATGGGTGTGGCCTGAGGTAACAGACAGACTGAGCAGCATAGCACAGAAGGAGTTGTTAAAGAGCATAAAAACAAGCAACAACAAGTTCATTTACTGCAGAGAGCAACCCATGTTACTTCACACTCATTCTAGTAAAAACTAATGAGGCAAGTTGCACACTTGTTTCTGCAACCCTAAGCCCCCGTTACAGTCCTGTCAGCTTTAGTGTAGCAAGTAGAGAGCACAAGTGGTAACAACTACCGTAGGCTGAAAGTAGGTTACTATGCTACACATCCTTGACGTTATCGGGTATGTTTTAAGCTCTCTCCGTGTGCCTCATCACTTAATCTGTTGTCTAGATTAGTTTTAGCTATGAGTGCGATGTTTATCCAGATTCCAATTTATTATACCTCACCTATCTGCTCTGCAGTTAATCATTGACAGACAAACTTACAAAGCTGACTTTAAATCAGGGAGTCCAGGCTACCATTATCCCTCTCCAAATATTTACCCTGCTTCAACATAGCTGAGCTGTCTGTGCTGCACCAACCAGATAGACAGGCAACAGAAACGGCTGCACTCTGGGGTTAAGGCCAAGTCTAAGGCCAGCAAACACCCACACGTATCTTGTTTAAGCACGGACACATTCAAAAGCACCTAAACTCTGTTGTGGGTCTGTGAATACGTGGTTCTAATTGAGTTTCTTGCTTGAAGGAATGTGGTGTGATTACTGACATGAAAATGTCCCCATGAAAAATAATGATTTAACTCCGTTTGCTATTTCTAGTATCAACATATTATCTCCAAAGTTATTTAGTGCTGGACAGACATTATTCAATGTGTGAGACTGTGACTGTATATGTGCATGTGTGTTTGTGTGCAACATGTGAAAAAAGGAGGCCAAAATGAGCGCGAGAGTGGCTGTTGGGGAAATGACTGGGTTTGGGTGTGACCTGCTCAGCTATGCACTGGTGATCATGTGAGACCTGTGCTAATTATACACTTCTCAAGAAGAAGGTCGATCCTCTCTCATGGGCAGAAAACATGTGCACATGTGTCTAGGAGGGCACATTAGTGTCTGCGTGTTGGGGGGGGGGGGCAATGTGGCTTCATGTAACACAACTCATTCGAGTACTTGTCCTATTTCAACCGCTCAATCTGTGTTAAATAGAATTAGGACAGCTGATTTTTCAGTGAATGTGTCTGTGGGACTGTTTAGAAAAACTAACAATGTAGTGAATATGTGTGTGTGTGTGTGTGTGTGTGTGCATGTGCGCCAGGATCTTTAGGTCTTATCTTATGGTGTAATCATTTAGCTAACAAATTTACAGGTTTCCTTTCTGATATTTCCTCCATCCTCTTTTGCTCTTTCTCTGTATTTTGCTTTCTCCTTCTGTTTCCACTGTGGGTTTCAGAGACATGCTCTGTTTTTCATTACCAGTGGAAAAAATGGGGCGAGTGGTTAAAAAAAGTTTTACCCATCTCCATTAATATACAAATCCTAGTGGAAAATGAGTTCAAACTACTAAAATAGGCCTCTAGAGTCCTTCAAAAAAAATCCACCATATATTTGCCAGTCACTTTTTAGTGGCAACCTTTACCACAGTGTGACAATTTAAACATCTGCCTGTAGATAAAACCGCCACTGCTCTCTAAGTCAATATCCTCACGTGGCCATTGACGCTGAACTCGGGGGCTTGTGACATCTAGGTAACGTTGTGTTATGTTACTAACAGTTATGCTGCTGCAGAAGGATTCCAGGTTCTTATAACCTGGATTTAACTGGAGGCCACTTCTTTTGTTTTGGGTGAACATTATTTACATCTGGGAACACAAAATCGTCACTATATGAGGCTGCTCACAGAACTAAATTGTTTGTGATTATAACAGTGCATTATGTTCCCCTTTTGCAAATTTGCAGTATTATGAGAAGATTTCAGGAGATTAAACTATATTAACTGAAAATATATACATTTTTTCTTGTAATTTTGATGTCACCAAATAGTGAAGAAGCCGCTGAAGTATCTGCTTGGGCCTGACAATGCACCTTTGTCCACATCTGGCTGTAAAGACTATTTTCCCAAGTTGCCTTACGCACACGCTGTCCTCATCCTAACCCCGCTCACACACAGTCAATGAGCACACTAAAAACATACACAGCCAAATCAATGCTGAAAACTTTGGGTTGAGGTCCACCCATCTCCAGAGATTCTGTGCGCCGATAAAACGAGACATTGTGAAAGAGAGAGAATCAACGAGAGAAATAAAGAGGTGTTTGCTTTCCTGCTGCTGCCTAAAAATGGAAAATTACTGCATACAGTGCCCCAAATCTGCCCCCAACTCTGCTCTAAAACAGACACATATAGAAACGCACACAATCCCCCCTCTAACTGCCCTTAGGCCTCTGAACAGGAAGTGGTTTCAGTGAGTGAGAGCTACATGATGACGCTATTGCCTCGTTCTTTTTCTAGCCGCTGAGCTGCGCTCAGGGCATCTATATGAGTTTGTACATTTGACTATTCATCAGACTGTTCATCTGTTTTTCTATTCACACACTGAAACACAACAAGTATTATCACTTCCAGAGGAACTGTGCTATTGTAGTAAATTAATGCAACTGTGTTTATGTACAGTGTAATCAGTCGGAAAAGCAGCCGACTCTTGAATGAATTCCATTCGAAAGTAAACACTAATCAAAACATTTTGGACCGTCCCAGAAAATTCTACAGTGCTATGTTAAATATGCTGGACTGCTGCTTCCTGCATCTAAAAAGCTGCCCCCCCCCCCCCCCCCCCCCCCCCCCCCCCCCCCCCCCCCCCCCCGATTTTGCACTCTTCATCACATGTTCCAGTCACCTGACCAGAAATAGGTGGGACTAAGGAGAGCACATGCTGTGGCCAGATGGTGCACTCCAGTTTGTTATTTCCAGTTTGCAACACCATAAATTCCCTCAAACTGCCTGTCAGACTGAACGTGCTCAGTCTCTTATCTATATCTCCTTATCGACTCCAGATTTCCTGCTCACCACTTCTCCTTTCTTACCTTAAGTGAGTCAAAGCAAGCGATGACCCGTCCGTTGTCCACCTGGCAACTCTTTGCTGGATGAGCGAACTTGCACTCCTGGTCAGAGCGCGAGCATGTGCCCCTCTGGAACTCCCTACATACTTCCAGTGTCAGCCACTTTGTGTCACGGATATGTGTTATGTTCATCGCCATCGCAAGATGTTGGCAAAGAGTATTCCGAGCAGAGATCTGTTCAAACGCGAATTAAATACCTCTAGTGCTGTTATCCAAAATCTTTTTCTCTGTTTACTTATCGGTGTTGTTACTGTCTGGGATACGTGTCTGTGAAGCTGAAATGAAACATTCAAAAAGAAAAGTTTGTACTGATTGAGAGGGCTCCTTCTCCAAAGTGAAATGTTGCAGGACAACGCTTTGCTGTGGATGTTAATGGGTCCTTTTCCTGATCAAACAGCAGCTGACAAAGTTATTATATCCAGGGGAGACTACTTAGCTTAACAGTTAAGTTGCCTCTCTTGATTAGACTTTTCTCTCTCACTTTTTATTGCTTACTGAGCTGTATCATCTATAACATTCCCAGGCGAAGGTGATAGCCGGACTGAGAGCCCTCTGGTTAGGTGCAGTGAAGCAGGCAACAAAGGTGACAGTCTGGGTGTAGCCTGCTACAAGAAGCTTAAGGACACTGAGGACTGAGTGGAGGCTTCAGAGGGTTGAAGGCGAAGGTGAAAGGCAAGGTGATGCTGTGTGGGCCTGGTGGTGTGTTGGGCTGCTGTGGTAAGGCTGGTCAGCTGGTGGATAGCGGCTGGCAGCAGGGCCGTCTAGTGAGGAGAGCAGAGTCTGGCTGCGTGGAGTGGATGATGATGGTAGTGGATGGGGTTGGAGCGAAGGCTGCGAGGAGGGTGTGGTTGCTGTCCTTGTACTCGTGTTGCTGTGGCAGCGAGCGAGCGAGGCAGGGGGGGAGGGAGGAGCTTCAGCTGTAGAAGCAGGTCAAAGCTGCAGCAGACATCAGGGAAGGCACTTCCTCTGGGGAGATAAAGAGAGAGACAGAAAGGAGGGGAAAAGAGAACGAGAGATTAGTATCATGCAATACATTTAAAAAAAGAAAACTTTCATGTCTATTTTCCCTCTCGTGTATCTTTCGGACGAGATTCTGACCTGCGGCATTTTGAAAGTCATGCCACTGCTGAGCTACGCAGCTGTGGGAATGAAGAATATGTAAAAATCTCAGAAATGCAGGGGTGTCAGCTAAAACAAATAAAACTTTCACCCGCCCTGCGCTCTAAACACACATAGTGCAAGCACACCTTCATCACGCCATGCTGCACACACAGACACACACACATGCACAGACACACACACACGCACGCACACATACACAGAAATGCACAAAGCAGCCATTCACAACTTTCCACTTCATCTGGACAACGCAGAAAAAAAAAAAACAGATCAAATCCCGCATCACTTACAGTCCAGTGTAGCAAAGCCAGCCATTACAAATGTGTTTAGAGGTGAAAGAAAGGAAGAGAGTGAAAGCAAGGGGGAAGTTGAGGCTGGGCATGAGGGAGAAGAGGTTAGTCATTTCCTTTCTTGCGAAGCCTTGCAAGAGTGGCGACCAATGAGAGCTAGTAGAGTTGCAGCAACATTCTGGGCCGAGCGCCAGGTGAGAGCAAACAGGAGGCTGACCTGCCTGCTGCTGTTGAAAGACAGAGACACACAGGCTGTACTAATTTCTTTTGATCAAAACATTAAGAGTCACTGGAGACTCTAGATAACATCATTTTATTTTTAAATAAGAAATAACATAAACGTCATTGCCATACTGCAAAGCCCTCAGACAAATTTGAGCTTGCCTGCAGTGATAACATCATGTTTATTATTTCACTGTCAGAATTTTCCCATTTATCACATTTAAATGAGTTAGGGTGGGTGTTGTTTTTTTGTTTTCTTTCAAATTTCGCAATTTTGCCAGTGGTTTCTATTTTTGGTGAATCCATTGTATAGGGGAATTTGCATGATTGGGCTCCCAGGGGCCCATCCTGCCCTTATCACTAAGCCAGAGTAAGTCACCACACCCTGTGTAGTGAAATCGCTTTCCCCAGAAAAGCATGTGCACCCTCAGCAATGCCACCAACCAACCACTGCTAACTTTACAACACTGCAACAAACTATATCAGAGCCCTGCAGCAGTGCAGCGCAGGCCATGATGACCCAGCAACATGGATAAACAATGTATTTGGAGAGAAAGAGAGAGAGAGAGAAAGAGCCAGAGAGACAAAACATTTTAGGTTCACCTTGGATGACCCTTATGATAGTATAAGTACCATTAGTGCTAGAAATGACCTTTGGCATACAAGTGCAGTCGTAATGCAAATGCCACAACTTCCCCACCCCCTCCTATACACATAACCAGGAAATTATCTTTCATATCATGCATTATAGGGAGATTAAAATAAATGAACTTTCCAATAAAACACAAACAGAAAAGATCACTCTCTCTTCTCTCTCTCAGTATTTTCAGATTATAATCTCTTAGTAAATGTTCAAATAGAAGCAGTAATGCTCTTTAATTGCCCTTTAATGCCAAAAGACATTTTTGAGTAGCAGAAATTCGATTGAATGTCTTCTTTAGAGTGCAACTCTTCCAGCATGCCATTTTTTTGTTTATACAACTATGGGCATGTTTCTGTTCCCATGAACTCTATTCACGTGAAGTCATTCATCAGCTTATGTACACTGCTGCGTAAATATCAAGTGGAGCCTAATCTTTGTGAGTAATCCTGAACCCTCTCTGTTTTTATCACTAAATGTTGACCTTACATGTATTTATTACAGTTCAGTCCGATAGGGCTCATAGTGACACTTTTTCACGACACAAACATACTTTCTGGAGTTCCGCCGAGCAAGGATCATCTCTGAACCAAAGCCACGTCTGGATGCTACTAATGAGGTGGAACAGAGACATCTAATTGAAGATTTTTTTCAACTGAAGGCACCTGGAACTGTCTTCAATCAAACGAGAGGGCGTGACGACTTGATCCATTACAAGCTGATGGCCCCTGAGTTCTGTCGGGCTGCCTAATCAGTTTCTGTGGTTTTGGTCAGATGAGAACACAGCTGTGAGGGAGAAACGATGTAATATGGTGTAAGACGAGCCAGAGTAATAATGAGTACTCATTATGATCCATCATGTCTGGACATGGGCCTCCTTCCCTTATTGATTTCCTCATCTCTACAGTCTTTTCTGTTGGTGTGCCACTCCCTCTATCTAATTCCACTTTAACTGTCAGTGCTCTTTGGATATCCATTTCAAATCAGCAACTGTTTAACATTATCTTCTTCTCTGCTCTTACCGCAAAATTTATAATAGTAATATAATTTGAACAGGTGGCTCTTTGACTTCCTTGGTCTTTCTACTGTTTCCACCACCTCAACTCCATCCACGGCCCTGTGTTTGCACCCTTGGTGTGACTATCTGGCCTACGTTATCTATCAGCATCCTCGGCAGCCCTCCCTTAGACTCCAAGGTCTTGTGAGCTGGTGCAAGGTCAATCGGAGCAGAGGAAGGGAAGACTGCAAGAGAGCGCAAGCCAGATATGCTTCCTGTCGCCCTTTAGGACACGTGGTTGAAAGACTTTGAGGCAACAAGAAGAGGAAGAGGAAGAAGAATCAGTCATGTGACAATAGCATATGTTTTTATGGTACAAACACTTTTGAAAACCAAGCCTGTGCATCTTTTACTTTCGCTTCCTTTTGAGGCATGAAACAAATCTGCTCTCACTGAGCAAGACACTATGAAAATCCACCCTACGCTTAAAGCCCGTACAATGCCTAAAACCTGCCACTGATGCGTATGGTGGATGGTGCTGAATGATGGTCGTACATGAAGACATGTCTCAGCTGGCTGAAAAGTGGAAGCTACTAAAGAAACGTTAATCAGGTGGGCTGATGTTGGGGTTTCTGAGTCATTGTTGCGAATAGAAAATTGCTCAGGACCAAGAAAATAAGAAAGAAGGTACGGCTTACAGTTTTAATAAAAATGAGTTACATATCATTAGCTTAAATAAGCACAAATTAACATCATGGCTATAAAATACTGAAGGCTCTTTTTTTTTTTTCTTTTTTCTTTTGCATAACGGCATAAAATGGATTAACTAACACAGTATTAGCAGAGATTAATCTGAAGCAAAATGCAGGTATGCTTGGTTATATTGCACCATCTGGTATAGCTACCTAATTAGCAAACCACTGCTTTGAGACAGAGCTGCTATTTTCGGCTGTGATGCGGCGAAAGACATGCTCATGCCTTTTGGTTTGCTGCTGTTCAATAAAGGGAGTGGTTTCAGCATTTTGCCAGAGGTGGAGTCAGGGTGACAGTGTGCTGATACAGGTCATTTACACTGTTGGAAATGCAACACCTCTGGCCTTGCTGTTGTTACTGCTGCATGTGCTCAGAAGATAGCATGCCAATATGTCCTCACTGGCATTTAAATATGCACATACACACCGGGGAATACCTGGACACATATTGATACATTCTTTATCATTTCTGCATTCATACAGGCTCAGGGATGCTGCTCTGTCCATCACAGATATAATGTACAACGCTGAGTATACCACATTTCTATTGGTGACAAGAATTCTCAGCTGAGAGACTGCAGTCAGTAAAATATGCAAAAAATTGGTACAAGAGCCAGTTATACAGGTATACACTACTTACTTACACTTCATTTATGAATTTAGTTTGATGTGAACTGATGTAATGGGTCAAATGCAGCTCACATGGACAGAGAGCTGTGCAAACATTGCTGTTCTGAGTTGTTGCATGTTATTGTTATCATCTTCATTGGCATTCTCCTCCTCATCATCAAGTCATTATCTCTTCTCATTTATTAGTCGCATCAAGTTATTTATCAGATTAAAGTTTCTGAAAGTCAGTCTTCGGCTAGGAATGCAAAACTAACAATGCCTATTGATTCCTCTAGAGGAGCAAACCTCTGGAGACAATGAGATCTCTTGTATGGCACACATGGACAGAGCTAAACACACACACACACACACACACACACACACACACACACACACACACACACACACACACACACACAGATACACTGCATACACAAATGACAACCTGTGTAAACACACAAACCTCTATCTGACTCAACACTGGGTATTCTTAAACTGTGGTGAATATCTGATTGTGCGCAACACTGCGTCTTTGTGCGCACATGTGTGTGTAAGGATGTTGTGAAATCAGCGGACAGTGAGGATAATGGCGGGCCTTATGGTTCATAGAGTGGCTCTCTGGCTCGCATTTACGTCGTCTGTGTCAGTATACCGAGACGGGCTAATTTCTGCTAATACACATTAAGATGATCATGAATTGCCAAAAGTAAAGAAAGATAACAAGTGAGCAATTCATGAGTATCAAAATAAGGGAATCATATGCTCTGACCTTTGCAGTCACCAGATCTTAGTCCAACTGAGCAACTGTGGAAGATTCTGGGCAGGCGTATTAGATGGGAGAATATCCTTTAGAGTTCTGGTGTTGATTCCTCCAGCAGTTTAGAAAGTGTAAAAACCAGGCATTACTGCACTTACACTTTTGTGCTAGATCATGGTGCACCAACACCTTTCCAAGACACTACTTACAGTGTTACTGAATCCAACTATATACAAGTACTGCTTAACCTACAGTGGCTTGCAAAAGTATTCGTACCCCTTGAACTTTTCCATATTTTGTCACATTACAACCACAAACATAAATATATTTCACTGGAATTTAACGTGAAAGACCAACACAAAGTCGTATACAGTTGTGAAGTGGAATGAAAATTAAACATGATTCAAAACATTTTTTACAAATAATAAACTGAAAAGTGTGGTGTGCAAAAGTATTCAGCCCCCTGAGTCAATACTTTGTGGAACCACCTTTTGCTGCAATTACAGCTGCAAGTCTTTTAGGGTATGTCTCCACCAGCTTTGCACATCTAGTGACTGAAATTTTTGTCCATTCTTCTTTGGAAAACAGCTCAAGCTCAGTCAGATTAGATGGAGAGCATTTGTGAACAGCAGTTTTCAGATCTTGCCACAAATTCTCGATTGGGTTTAGGTCTGGACTTTGACTGGGCCGTTCTAACACATGAATATGATTTGTTTTAAACCATTCCATTGTAGCCCTGGCTTTATGTTTAGGGTCGTTGTCCTGCTGGAAGGTGAACCTCCGCCCCAGTCTCAAGTCTTTTGCAGACTCCAACAGGTTTTCTTCCAAGATTGCCCTGTATTTGGCTCCATCCATCTTCCCACCAACTCTGACCAACTTCCCTGTCCCTGCTGAAGAGAAGCAGCCCCAGAGCATGATGCTGCCACCACCATATTTGACAGTGGTGATGGTGTGTTCAGAGTGATGTGCAGTGTTAATTCTCTGCCACACATAGCGTTTTGCATTTTTGCCAAAAAGTTCAATTTTGGTCTCATCTGACCAAAGCACCTTGTTCCACATGTTTGCTGTGTCCCCAACATGGCTTCTGGCAAATTGCAAATGGGACATTTTATGGTTTTCTTTGAACAGTGGCTTTCTTCTTGCCACTCTTCCATAAAGACCACATTTGTGCAGTGCACAACTAATAGTTGTCCTGTGGACAGATTCCCCCACCTGAGCTGTGGATCTCTGCATTTCGTCCAGAGTCACCATGGGTCTCTTGGCTGCATCTCTGATCAGTGCGCTCCTTGTTCGGCCTGTAAGTTTAGGTGGACGGCCTTGTCTTGGTAGGTTTACAGTTGTGCCATATTCTTTCCATTTTCAGATAATGGATTGAACAGCGCTCCGTGAGATGTTCAAAGCTTGGGAAATCTTTTTATAGCCTAAGCCTGCTTTAAACTTCTCCACAACCTTATTCCTGACCTGTCTGGTGTGTTCTTTGGACTTCATGATGCTGTTTACTCCCCAATATTCTCTTAACCAACCTCTGAGGCCGTCACGGAGCAGCTATATTTGTACTGAGATTAGATTACACACAGCTGGACTCTTTTTAGTCATTAGCAGTCATCGGGCAACTTCTGAATGCAATTGGTTGCACTCAGAGAAAAGGGGGCTGAATACTTTTGCACACCACACTTTTCAGTTTTTTATTTATAAAAAATGTTTTGAATCATGTATAATTTTCTTTCCACTTCACAACTGTATACCACTTTGTGTTGGTCTTTCACATTAAATTCCAGTGAAATATATTTATGTTTGTGGTTGTAATGTGACAAAATATGGAAAAGTTCAAGGTGTATGAATACTTTTGCAAGCCACTGTACATACCTTATATGCATGACATAAAGAACACATACATTATATTGTTTCAGCCGATGACCCAGAAGTGTTGCTGTGACTGTGTGATCTTGCCCAAACACACTGCAGCAGTTTTGTTAAATCATTTTTTTTTTTCTCGCAAAGTAGCACAAACTGTCAGTCTGAAAATTCTCTCCTCATTATTTCCTTTTAAGGTAATAACTCTCCATGCGTCTGCTATATTTTTCATTTACATATGTGCAGAACAAAATTTTCATTCCTGGACAAGCACTAAGGCATCTAATCATGTGTTCCACTACTAGTCCCACGATGAGTACCTATTTTTAGCTTCCTTATCTGTGTATTACATGCAAACACACATTACCAGTCACCAATTTTATCTTCTGCCCTAGTCACCTTTCTCTGGCCCTAGTCCCCAGTGACCAGGCCACGCAATGTCTCATACCTACGTTAACTGAGTATTAATGGGGCCCCTTCTCTACTAGACCGAGGCAAACTTAGAAACAAAGGCAAAGCAGTAAGGCTGCTAGAAAAAGACTGAGTGAGAGAATCAGACTAGTAGGGCAGCGGTGTTATAAATGTTATAGCCATCTGACACGCTTTCTGAGATGAAGAGGCCTGAGATGTCATGGCTGTCAAGAGAAACAAGTGCAAGCTTGTGTTGACATGTGTACCTCTGGACAGAACAGTAATGAAATATCTAGACCGTTATTACTGGCTGCACAAACGGCAGCTTTGACACACCACTCATCCCACATACTAGCACTGCTGTGCAACTCAGATAAAATGGGCACGGGTGCTATACTGTGATGTCTGAAACAGAAGCCTGAAAAAGCACAAAGCTTGGTTTAAAACAGAAAGAAATATGTATGAAGCCAGGTTAAGGAGTCATTAATTACCAGTGTAATAGGTTGCTGAAGTAATTTCTCATTAGCTTAGCTTTTGATATTGTTAAGTGTGTCATATTTGACCAAAGCCATGTCAGACTTGCTCAGAGAGGATGAAATGTGGTTCTATCACCAGAAACATACAGAGAAGCCCTCATGTAATAAAGGCTTAACCTGTCAGCACACATTCAGTCATGCACATAATCCTGTCTGTAGGGCAGATTCTAAATGATAGCACACATAAATACAGAGTAATTTGCACCTGAATTTCTTTGCGTATGCAACTCTACACAGAGAGAGCAATGTGATCTTTAACCTTCTTATCTGCCATAATCACAGTGACATGATCCTCCGTCAGACAGAAACTGACAGTCTACCTGCAGCACACCTTTTGTAAAACCGTGGAGGGTTTACAAAGTCTACTAAGCAATCTGCCACACATCTGTCTTTGTTGCACTTACTCGCATGTGTGCACATACTTGTGTGTGTGTGCTACTGTCTGAGCCACCATGAATCCCTCTAAGTAACAACAACAACATTCCTCATCATTGCCCCAACCACCAACAAGCCACCGAGAGTATACCCAGAGACAAGGGGGAGTGAAGGCAGAGATGATGAGGCGAAGGACAAAGACAGGAGGAGAAGGAACGAAGGCTCCAAACTTTTAACAAAATCATGACCAGCTGCTGTTCAGACAGCATTCTCAAAAAACACTGAAATGACTCTATTTGGATCCAGCAAATATTATTGTATAAATGAAAATGCTTTTTGTTCCTTTTAAATTAGCCTGATCCATACAGACAAACCAGAATGCCCTGTACTGGTATGAAAAAAATGTATTACATTTCACCCGAAACAAAGTAAACTCTGAGTCGACTTACTTTCACTCCCGTTTAAAGATCAACAAGTAAAGTCTCTCCATTTACTCGGCCTCCGTCTCCCATGTCTGTCTGTCCTTCTTTCCCTTCTTTCCTTCTCTTTGCAACTTTCTTCCTCTCTCTCACTCGGTTACTCCCCCTCTGTCAGACGCATGCAAACACTTACTTAGACACACACACACACACACTCCCACAGACAGAGTCACCCTCTCACACACTCTCCTCCCGCGACCCGAAATGCTTGGCAAACATTCTAACGTACTGAAATACTGCTCACCATATAAGGTAGCAGCAGCTTCACATGTCACACATAATTTACATATGGCGGGGCGGGAGTTCGCCTTACACGGGACATGCATGTTACAAACACACATGCAGCAGATCCACGCTTTTGCTTTGGGCTGACACAGCAAGAAAGCGCTAAGACATATAGGAAAGTCCAATGATACCATTCTGTTAACCAAGCCCTGAAGGATAACTCCCAACGTGTCCTATGTTGAGTCAGACGGAGGGAATGAAAGCTGAGTGGGCGATCTATTGATCCTCTTCACTGCTTCCCGGAACAACCACGGCCCTCTAAACACACACACACACACACACACACACACACACACACACACACACACACACACACACACACACACACCAGCAAATTTTCTTGCTAACTAGCGCTACCCTCAGGAAGGAGGTATTGTGTGACTGTCTTGTTTGAGCCAAGAATGTGTCTAAATGTGTGTGTGTGTGTGTGTGTGTGTGTGTGTGTGTGTGTGTGTGTGTGTGTGTGTGTGTGTGTTATATACATAACAAGCAATAACAAATGGAAGTTAGCCATGTGGTCCATGCACACACACACCTCACACACAGCAGACACCAAGGCAAACAATCTCCACATCTCTACCTATGCTCCATTGCACAAGCCCTTACTTTGGAAAGTAAAGACAGCAGCACACACACACAGGAGGAAAGATCTAGATAAACCAATGAATCAGGGAGGAGGGTTATGAACCGAGCTCTTACCTCTCACATTGCCCTCCAGTTTGTGTGTGCGTGCTTCCGCTTGTCGACTGGCTCTGTATGTTTATGCGTGTATTCAGACAGGCCGCAACAGCAGACCCCCAGGCACCGGCTGGACCATTCTCAGGCAGGCAGGCAGGCAGGCAGAACACAGCACGGCAGAGCGACTGGCAGAAGGGGAGGCAAGCGAGTGAGCGAGTGAATCAGCAGCGAATGAGTAAAGGAGCTGTGTGCGGAGCCGAGCACCAGTGAGTGAGGGAGAGCAAGAGGGAGAAAGCAAGAGAGAGAGGAGGAGTGTTTGCCTGTGCGGTTGTGTGTGTATGCGTTGCAGCGTTGGCTGTGTGCGCTAGTGTCTCCCCTCCCCTGCCTCTTCAAATGGCTAAGCTGGGTTGTGCAGAGCT
Organism: Archocentrus centrarchus; assembly: GCF_007364275.1. Lineage (NCBI taxonomy): Eukaryota > Metazoa > Chordata > Actinopteri > Cichliformes > Cichlidae > Archocentrus > Archocentrus centrarchus. The sequence continues at coordinate 15,372,788 of NC_044362.1, forward strand.
GTGCTGAGACAGGCTGGGCTGTGTCTTTACTGACTCCCCAGCCTCTGGATCATCTGTCTGCTGCAGGAAAGTAGTGCTCACTGGGCGGCAGTAGCAACAGCTGTGGAGGAGGAGGAGGAAGAAGAGGAGGAGGGAGCCTGGACTGCGCTGGGCATACAGATCCTGCAGTTCCCTCTCCCTCCCTTTCTTCCTCACTGAAGCTAGCCACACCCCCCACACCCCTTTTCCACCGCCACCCCACCAAAACACCAGGAAGTGCTGGCTCAGTTACAGCAGCACTGTCCTTGTGTATTCAGTGAGGCTGAGGTAGGAGAGAGGGAAGAGGCAGGAAGGAAAGATTGGGAAAACCCAGCAACAAGAAAAGATGCACGTTAGTAACAGGATAAACATACTAGCAAAGAAAGGTCATGCACAGTGAGGAAGGGCTTTAGAAGTAAAAGCCATGAGAGGGATGTTAAATACAACCAGAAAAGGAAAGAATGAGTAAAGGAAGGGACTTAATGAAGTAAGGAAGAATAGGAAGAAATGGCAATTGGAAAGAATGAATAGAATACGGGGTGTGGAGGAAACGGTTATGGAAAGATTTACAGGGTTTTTGCAACAGATTTGGTCTGGCTTTTGTCCGGATCCCCTCTCTCTCTTTCATACTGCTTTTCGTCTGTGGCATGCAACCCTCGGCCCAGCCTCACACTAGCTCCTGCCCACATTATAAAAGCATTACACAGTGAACTGCACTAAATCAAACTGCACTAAGCCAGTGGTTATAGACTTAAAATTACTTCTTTAAAAAAAAAGATGCAAACCAGTACATTTTGGTTGCAGGTCAGAAACATAATCTTTAAAAAAAGGCTAACTCAGAAAACACAGAGGCAACTGTTACTGCCAACTCTCCTGTATTGTTGTTGACACCAGGCTTCTGCTGCTGCAACCCGTGCATTTAACAGAACGCCAGAGAGACTAAAGAAGCCTCCAAGAATTTGATTTGGACCTGATTCTGCAATATCCGGTAGCTATGGAGATAGTGGCCCTGGCATCTGCAGGAATCCTTGCAGATTTTGAGTGTGTGCTGACGCCAGGTTTTGCGACTCATCATGCATATTGTCTATGACTCATTTCATTTGATTGCCATCACAGACAAAATGCATTCATATACCCGGAACCTTCCTCTGGAATATTAAAAAACATCTTTGCAGTGTATTTTCATATGGAAAGTATGCTAATGCTGCATAGCGCTGAATGTAAATTAACTGAACTTGCATATTTACTTGGAGAGATTCCACTCTTCATCTGGCGTATTTGCTTATATGTACATGTAAAAAATACTCAAAACCATTGCCTCTCATATGTAAAACTATCACACCTCTACTGTCTCTCTGTTCCTATCTTTCCTAACTTGCTGGACCTGTTTCAACGGCTGCACAGCTCTGTTTGATACAAAGCTGGTGATAAGTCATCTCCAATCTACACAGCAGCACTGTAAACCCTGGGTGACAATCTGTGGCTGAGCCCCTGCAGCACGGCTAACCCTTTACCTATAGCTAAATACCCCGGTGCACTGCGCTGGCAAACTCTTGGAGAACAAAAAACATGCAGACATGCTGCAGACAAAAAGAACTGAAAGTATTAATATAAGTTCTGATTGACAGTGGCATTATTAACTCCAACAGCAATGTGTGTGCTTTAATCTATTTCCAGCATTCATTCATTAGTGAAGGAAGGATCTATTTCCAAGCATGGAAACAACCCTGCTAGACGTGTTGTCTTTTAGATTAGTGGGCCAATCTGTTTGACGGCTCTGAGCTTTCCTTGACCCATAATAAAGAAACATGGTGATTGATGATCTGGCTCAAAAGGAGACATATTAGCAACGCCTCCAAAGATCTGGGCTCCCTGTGAAACTCAGACACTAATGTGGAATTTCCCTTCTTCTACTGCAGTGTACACTGCATCTTTCGCTTACTTCTCTTCTTTATGATATCCATTTATCTTTATGTCTTTTCATCATGTTATCTCACTTTTGACTGCATCTCAATTCCCCTAAACTTGCCTTAAAGGCTTCATAAGTCCTCGTCTATTTGTCATAACCCACTCGATCATACTCCTCTCACCAGTTTCAAGTATGAGTGCAGAGCCAACTTACACAGTTACCAAATGTTTGCTCGTCTCTTTTGACAAGTTTCATTCTGATCAAACACACAACAGAAGCGTACGTCTACTCTTCTAGATCATATTTCTTTTTGTGTGACATCAGCCAGATGTTTTAGCTTCCAACTCCACGTGCCTTGCATCTCACAGCGGTGTTGTGTTCTCTAGATTGGTGAAGCTGTAGAGGTGCTGAAGGATGCGCAAAAAGCAACAGGAATAAACATACTGAGGTTGAGCAAACTGTTAACACACATACTAATGGTACAAACCAAAAACAGGAAGAGGTGTGTGTGTGTGTGTGTGTGTGTGTGTGTGTGTGTGTGTGTGTGTGTGTGTGTGTGTGTGTGTGTGTGTGTGTGTGAGAGAGAGAGAGAGAGCGAGTGTATTCAGTATACTTGAAGGGGAATTCCACCACTTTTACACACCAAGTTCAGCAAGATACTCATGGGGAGTATACTCAGTCATGTAAAAACAGTCGTATACGTTCTTCTGTGGCTCTGCAGGGTTAGGGAAGTCTATGAAAGTAGCTTTAGTAATGTCACTGCTGGGAATTCCCCTTGCCACATCAATTTTGATATTTTAAAAAAAGAAAGAAAGAAATCTTCCACATTTATAGAAATAGAAAAGAAGAACGTCAAATAGCAGTTTCATAAGAAAGCTCAAAATATTCCAAAAGTCAGTAAGTTTAATCCAGAGCTAACAAAGTCTGTCCTGGATGACCCTTCTGTCTATGTCAAATGAAAACCATAACAGTTAAGATTTTATTTTCTCTCCCTCCTCCTTGATGTACTCAGCTTTCCACCTTTAGCATCCCTATCATCTCAGCACTCTGCTATTTCTCAGCTGTCTGTAAATGACACTGGCTGGCTGATGTGAACTCTCACTCCTCTGAGGAAATGTCCCAGAGCTTATATGCACCAAACTCTGACAGCTCATCTATTGCTTAGCCCCCCCCCCCCCCCCCCCCCCCCCCCCACACACACACACACACACACACACATATTACAGACCATCACAGCAACAAGTGCAATGGTATAAAGTCTTTAAGAAAGACCAAAAACAGGAAGCCGCATTCAACATCAGATTTCACAAGAGTATATATTAGAGGCTGCAGAATGACAAAGCAAAAACACTTAAAACAGCTTAACAGAGAAAAAAAATGAGTTCTCTTCTTGTGCAAATTTGCAGTCACATTTCCCTCCTGCATACTTTGTGGTTTTCTCTTAACTTCTTTCCATTTTGACACGGTGGGGGAAGCAGGTGCAAATCAAGCTGTCAGGTTTGAAATACACAGAGAGGAAATAGCACACTGTCTTGTCCCTATCTGACACCACAGTGCATATGTACATGTGTGCGCCGCTCAAGCTTAAAGCTTATCTTGGAGAGAACGAATGGAAACACCCTCTGCAAAAGAGACCTTTCTTTCAGCTTTCTTCAAATTGGCTGTCTAAATGTAGCCTATGGGTATGTATTGCTGCATTTATCATTTAAAGTCCCCCTCCATATTAAACTCTCAACACACATCACATGGGAGAGTCAAATTCCATAAACGTGAACAAAAAGCAAAATACTGCATGTTAACTTTGTCAAACAGAGGCTGACATTTCCTCCTTTGTGAAGCATAAGTGAAAGTAAGTTAACCAGCTTACAGTTTAAATATTTTAAGAAAGGCTAACAAAACAAATCGGAAGCATTAAATACAAAAAATAACCACACTTGGAAGCTGTTAAAACAACCTAAAGCTATCAATTCTGCAGGCAAAATTTACAGACAGAGAGCTTACCTGTGTGTCTGTCTAACGCTGATGTGCCTCTGGGACTGACAAAGCCACTTCAGCATAGGTCATGCTGCTGCAATGCATTGTGGGATTTACTAACATCTTCAGTTCTCTCTTCCTCTACTTCTCTAACTGATCTCTCTCACTCTGATAATAGCACCTTCTGCTTGGCAACGGGTATACCACAAATGTGGTCAGGTTTACAGTGAACCATCACTGCGCAACATCAAGTCTCCATGACAACCACTCTATATCTCATTTGCATCTTCTGCTTGCATTATCTGCTTATGCCAAATATGGTCACCTTGTTATCCTCCCCGCCTCTCTCTGTATCCCCTTTCTGTAACTTCCTCTTTTCGTCCATTTGCACTACTATTTGCACACACTCTGTAACATATAATGTATATATGTGCGATGACGTGTGCAAATGCTTGAAAGTGTTTGAAAAAAAGGAACTGCCTGTGACATTATAAGTTGCAGGCTAAGAGATAAGCAGGATAACTTTATAAATCAGGAAGTGGAAGTGGAAGACTGAAAAAAGAAAGGGGGCTTGGAGCACATGCCCATGGCCCTAAAAGCTCGCATATCATAACGGGACTTCACTTACCACATCGATTCCTCTTTTGTGAGGCTGTTGCAGGCATTGCGCCCCTCCTCTTCCACCCCAAAGTTTGTGTCTATCAAACTATCACTGGAATGTTGAACCAGGCCCCTGGGGCCCACACACGCAGCAACACTCAGCAGCACTCAGCACCTGTTTCCGACTGCCAGCACGGAGAAAGAGACGCGGTCAATCACACAGGACAGCACGGACTAGGGGAAAGAGGGGAAGAGAGTAGGAGGCAGACTACAAGCATTTTATCAGCAAAAATACTCAACCAGCAAGGTGCAATGTTATCTTAAGCAGCACTTTGGGACTGGATGTGATTTATCATTATTAAGTGAATTAGAAGATTTAGTCCTGTAAAACAAGGTTAATGCAATTTGCATGCTTTGTCTAGTCTCAGTATTTCTTAAGTCTTCAAAATAAAGGTCACATATATTCTGCACTGCATTGTGCCTTACTTAAAACTGCTACTTCAATCCAGTATAAATGAGCAAAGATCTATTTAAAAGTGCTATATGGTTTTATGCTTTTGTGTGCATTAAAGAAACGGGGGGAAAAAAGCATCCGCATACTGAATCTCGATGCGCAATTGAATATGGACTTCTAGGGCTGAATTATTCAGCTGTGCTGTACTGCAACACATTATTATAAATCCAGTCAACAACTAGCAGATGTTAGAACAATCTGCTAGTATTTAATCTCTGAGCACGTCTGAATGTCCACCCTCAGGGTCAGAATCATCACACGTGATACAATTTGGAATACAAAATAAATTAATTCCATCAAAAATCATCAGAATAACATACACAGTAATTATTGGTACTAGCCCATGCTACAGTATTGCTTATTCACACTGAAAAAAGTAAAAAAACAAAACAGGTCATTCAAATCCATTGGTAGATGGTTGCTAGGCAACATTCAATTTCAATTCAATTCAATTCTATTTTATTTATATAGCGCCAAATCACAACAAACAGTCGTCTCAAGGTGCTTTGTATTGTGGGTAAAGACCCTACAATAATACAGCGAGAACCCAACAGAGATGACCTCATAATATATTACACATAATTCAGGGTTGTAAATGTTATTATTGTGAAATTAAAACAATAGGATGCTTTCATAAGGTGTAATAGGTCCATGAATGCTAAAAGAAGGGTAGTTTTAGGCTGTTGCTAGGTGGATGGTAGGCAACATGACTATGTTGTAAACTCTGATGTAGATAAGAACCTTCAGGGGCCCAAGATGCACCTGTGTGCCAAGTTTGGTTGCACAACCCCTGATCATGCAGGAGGAGTTTGCAGACACAGAAACAGAGATTTTTTTTTTGTAATTTTGCTCAATGTATGATGATTTAGTGATGTTAAAATGCTAAGCCTCACAAAATGTGTTGTATTTAATCCTTGGTAAACACAAAGATGTATCACCACGCTATCTGACTTAACTTACCCAGGGAGTGTCAGGAAACGCTCTGAGGAAGCATCAGAAGCACTTATCACCACTGAGCCTCCCCTCCTATGAAGAGCTGCTGTGAGTTGGTGGATTGGAAGTCAATGAAACCAGGCCTAATTTAGCCGTCGCTGCTCCACAAGCTGCCAGGAGTAAGAGTGAGACTCCTTCCCTTTTTAGGGCTCCCAGGACACTGCTGTCTGCAAGTGGCACTACTGCATACGTAACTAAACTAAGGGGCTGGAAAGAGGGAGCGAGAGAAGGGGTGACAGTCAAAATCTGTTATACAGATGTGCCATTTTAATCACTGTCTAGTTCTAAAAGTCATAAAGTAGCACAGACGGAACTATGTAAATATTTTAACAAACCACCTACTTGAATTACTCCAACTGTAAATTTATTTAACAAGCCAGTTTGGACACTTTTACAACCATCTTATCTTTACCCTGCTCTCAGTAGATACACAGACAACTTGGTTTTGTAACTGACTTTGACATGATGGTCCACTGAGAGTATCACAACAGCTTGCAGTAGGATCACACCAGTAATTAGGTGAGAAGAGAGAACTAATCACCATCTATACTTACACTATCCACTCAGACGGGCACAGACAGTGTGTCATGTAATCCTTAATAACCCCAGCCTACAGTGAAAGTAGATAACTAGATGCTGCAGGCCTGGAAGTGTATTTTTTTTTCTCCATCGTGATCTGGCTGATCTTCATGTGACAGAGAGAAAGAGAGTAGACACTTGGTTTGAACTCTAGTGAGATGCAGAAGAGCATTTTCTTTATATTAGAAGTATTTTCCAGTTTGTTTGGACTAAATAAACCTATGACTGAGAGAAATGCTAATTTGCACTGATGTGCAAAGCATTTGCTTTGGAAGCAGGGTGTATGATATGCCTAAGCCAGTGCTGCAACTCTGTGCATACATGAAAACGATAGACACATCACTATTTAATAAGCATGACAGCCCATGTATTTAAAATAAATGGATTAGATGAGGATTACTCATTGAGTCCCAACTCCCTTTGCATCTCTGTGTTTATATAACTACACATGTATTCTTGAAGACAGTGATCACATAAGCCATGGTATGGAGCACACAATAGGATTATCTATGGTGGTGTGTTGAAGTATCATCTTCAGTTCCCACCACCTATAGTGAGCAGACAAACACACGGCTTCCATTTCACTGCATGTGTGTGTGTAATAACCTCAACAGAGACCAATTCAAGCTGACATAATCCCATTAGCTTATACAAGGTCCCTGTCTGACCACCCCACATAATGAGGAGATAAAGGCTCCATCACTGACTGTTTTTATAAAGCGAATTATGCATGTCTCTTGTGTTATGGGCAACTGTTAATTCAATTAATCTCCTCTCAAAGGAGTTGAAAACTGTAATTTCTAAAGTGATATCCATTCATTTCTATGTGTATCTGACTCGAAGTGTCACAGAATTGCAGTGGCCAGCAGGCAGAGGACCCTAATGCAGGACTCAAGAGGTAAGAACTAAACTCAGACTTCAGCTTTACTAGTACAAAGGACATTAACAAAGCTGGTCAGGTGCCAGCAGCAACTCACTTGAAACTAGAATATGAATATGAACGAGGACGTGAACATAGACATAAAGGCGCACAGCGGGGGGAAGCCAACAACGAGGACGCGACAAGGAACAAGGGAAAACGCAGACAATATATACACAGAGGGATCATGAGGGAACAGCCAAAAGGTGGGAGGCACAGCTGAAGATAATCACAGAACTGAGACAAGGGGACGCAAAACTAAACACAACACACACCGAACAGGAAACTGGCAAAATAAAACAGGAAGTGTGCAACAGAGGCACAGACTTGACACAACACACAGGGAAACACCGGGAAGTGAAACCAACTATTAACACAGTCGTTGAGACTTGTTTATCACTATTTTCATATCCAGCTTTAGCATTCTCACCTCTGCATGTAAGCACAGTTCACTGGAAATCATTGCAACTATTTGAACCTCCCTTTCCTACTAACATTATCTGTGTGAATTGTCAGCACCAAACCAAACATTCAGATAACAACCAAAAACTCATATAAGCTAAAGGCCAACAAAACTACGTATTTGAAATTATGATGCTTAATTATTTGTTTTGTCAACACATTTGGATAAGAATCATCCAACGGCACAGAAAAGAATTATTAATAAACCAGAACCTGAGCAGGTTGCTGTAAAATCATGTTCAGCCTTGTAGTCACCATCCAAAGCTAAATACAGAACAGATGTTTTCATTCTCCAATTCAGACAACTTAAACCACAATGCTGGGCTCCACTTTCATTTTATCTTATTTACTTCATTTGAACAGATAAAAACAATTTGTTTCACTGTGGACAGTGCCAAAGTGAGAAACAATAAGTCAATCCTTTTTAGTCATCTATCAAACAGACAATATCTTGTATCAGTCATGAATATGTAATGAAAATATGACAGAGTATTTTGAAGATAGATGGCATTTATACTCACCCACTTCATTAGTTACATCTTCCTAGTAGGTGACTGGACCTGCTTTTGCCTTCGGAGCCGCCTTAAGTCTTCATGGCACAGATTCAACAAGTTGCTGGAAACATTCCTCAGAGATTTTGGTCCACGTTGACATGATAGCATCACACAGGCGCTGCAGATTTGTCAGCTGCACATCCATGATATGAATCTCTTGTTCCACCACATCCCAAAGGTGCTCTATAAGATTGAGATCTGGAGGCCATTTGAGTACAATGAATTCATTGTCATGTTAAAGAAATCAGTTTAAGATGATTTGAGCTTTGTGACATGTTGTGGGGTTCCTCTTGAAGCAGCCATTAGAAGATGGACACGCTGTGGTCATAAAGGGATGGGCATGGTCAGCAACAATACTCAGGTAGGCTGTGGTCTTTAAAGGATGCTCAAATGGTATTAATTGCACAAAATAAGCCAAGAAACTATCCCACACACACACAATTACACCACCAGCAGCAGGCTGAAGAGTTGCTACAAGGCAGGATGGATCTGTGCTTTCATGTTATTTATGCCAAATTCTGACCCGTCCATCCAAAATTCATAGTCATTAGACCAGGCAATGTTGTTCCAATCTTCTGCTGTCTCAGTCTGATGTTCTTAGTTGACAGAACTGGCAACTGTGGTCTACTGCTGCTGTTGCCCAAGTTTTAATATGTGCATTCAGAGAAGCTCTTCTGCATACCTTAGTTGTATAGTGCTTATTTAAGTTACTGTTGGCCAGAGGTGGCAAAAAAGTACTGACATTCTATACTTAAGTAGAAGTGCAAGTACTTGTGTTAAAAAATACTTTGGTAAAAGTTGAAGTACTGGTTCAATTTCTTTACTTAAGTAAAAGTAAAAAAGTACAGGCTCTGAAATGTACTCAAAGTAAGAAAGTAAAAGTAGCTTATTGGAGGACGTTTCTACCTGCTATTTTTCTGTAAGCTAACTGAACCTCATTATATTGTATATTATTGTAATAATATAAAAGGTATTAGGTACTAAACTGCAGTATTTTCATACAATCGTTGAATAACACAAAGTCAGCATACTTGTTTTGCAGTCCTTACCGTTAAATCTAACCTCTCTTCTTCCTCTCCTGTCCTCTTTCTCCATCTCTGAGTGAACTTCTCTCTCTTTGCTCTCCCTGAAATACAGCAGCTCTTCTTTTAGCTAGCAGACACACTGTGTGACAAACTGCACACACTTTGTGTCTTTGCAGATATTTGTTGAGCATTTAGAAACGTTGCATTTACCTGCCACACGTTACTCCCTTTATGCTCGCTCCTCTTCAGTAGCGCTAGCTAAGCTGTTCATGTCCCGCGAGCGCAACTTACGGACTCGGTCTGGCCCGCTGTAACCCCTGATTATAGCGCTATAAATGAGACATTAATTAAATGGGTTTGTGTATTTAATCCCTTTGTACGTGATAAGTCCGGTGATGGAGGATACGCCAGTACGATTGTCTCTTTTATGTTATTATTCCTCCATTTAGATCGTTTGATGTTTGACGGAAATGCAGACTTTTCTCAGACGTGTTAAACCTAAAGTAACGAGTCTGTTTAAAAATGTAAGAAGTAGAAAGTACAGATACTTGTGTAAAAATGTAGGGAGTAAAAGTAAAAAGTAGTCAGAAAAATAAATACTTAAGTAAAGTACAGATACCTGAAAAATCTACTTAAGTACAGTTACGAAGTATTTGTACTTCGTTACTTCCCACCTCTGCTGTTGGCTTCCTATCAGCTCTAAGCAGATAGTCTAGCATTCTGCTCTGACCTCTGGCATGAACAAAGCATTTTCACCAGAGAACTGCCACTCACTGGATATTTTCTCTTTTTCTAACAATTCTCTGTAAACCCCAGAAATCATTGTGTGGGAAAATCCCAGGAGATCAGCAGTTTCTGAAATACACAGCCCATTTGGCACCGACCACCATGCCATGTCCAGAGTCAATTAATTCACCTTTCTTCTCCATTTAGATGCTCAGTTTGAAGTTCAGCAGGTTGTCTTGACCATGTCTACATGGCTAAATGCACTGAATTCCTGCCATATGATGATCACACATTTGCATTAAAGAGTAGCTGAACAGGCATACCTGGGTGGTGGGTGAATTTACTTAATTGACACTACTGTGCATTGACTTTCATTGCATTCACCTGGATGTACTGCAGCATTTGGAGTAAAAGACCCCATATTTATGCTATACCAAGTGATTAAAGGATAGGTTTGTAAATTTCAAGTCTGTCTTAAAACAATAGTCAGGTGTCCTTAAAACTGCTTTGATTCCTTTACTCATTCCACTTGATCATGAGAAGTTCCCAGGTAAGTGATGAGGAGACATTTGCTCTCCTCCTTTTGTACAAAACTTGGATTTAATCCTTAACACAACACAAATAAACCCCCCACTATTATGTGGGCACATCTAAAAATAGCAGTAATGAGCTATTACATTACTCAGTAAGAAGTGCACCAATGGGCTGCGGGTAGGTACAGAAAAAGTTATTTGACCATCAAACACAGGCTATATCAAAAAGACATTTACTATATGGTACAAGACCTTTCACTTAGTAACCTAGCAACCAGTGAACTCAACATGGCACCTATTGTAATTCTAAAAAGCGCCAGACATAATTATATCTCTCTTCAGCCAATCACATAAGGCCCTGAGCCATAAATAACAGACTGCTCCCCTACAGAGCACCAGTCTGTGCCGAAAAGTCAACAAACACTTTCTCCAGTAGCAGCTCTGGTGTCCTTACTGGATTCATCTCACTAAGATGAAGATAAACAGAATGGTAAAGGGAGGCAGAAGCCTAAAAGTTTTCAGAAAGAAAGAGGTAGAGAGAATGAGTAGAGAGAAAAAGAAAAACAAATGTAGCCTATGATTAGTGAGTCATAATGAAGGCTGCTAAATGGGACTGTGGCTATGAGCTATGTCATTAAAGACTGTGCCAAATGGCTGGAAAGCCTACAGGTCTCTATTTGAAACACTGGCATGCTGGAAGAGAAGGATGCGTAGCGCTGGATTTAAAAGGTCCTTTTAAATAGCTTATTCGAAGTTGCAACATTTCACACACATAATAATAAACTGAAAAGCAGAACGTCTCTGCAAGCAGTAAACACTCCACTTTCGAGCTTTGTTACCCATGTGTTTTTGCCAGACAGTTACAGCACTGCTACGTTAAACAACTTAGATTATGAAGCCTTATATTTAGCTTTTTACGACCAATATTAAATTCTGACAAGGATGATTTAAGGTGTCAGCTCGATAGGGCTGCATTTATGATCAGATCGGATCACGTCATGTCACATGGCTGCAAGAGGTCATTAGTACATTTGTTGCTTCTGGGTGATGAGCGACAGGACTGGGAATGCGCCTGCCCTCAGGACATGACTAATGTGTAATAAAGTAACAGAACACATGGGGATCTGAGAATTTATCTAACCTATCAATGTCATATCATTGTGGTAACTGTGGCGACAGCTTACAGAGGCAAAGCAGCTGCACCGACATGCAATGACCAAGCAGTTTCTGAACGATGAGTTAATACTTCATTTTTTTATTTTTTTAAACTGAGAGCACAGCCTTCTGAACCAAACCTTTAGAGGTATGTGATCTTATCAAATAAAATACTGTCCCCACACTTTGTGAGATATGTAAACATGACAGACAGAAGTATCAGAGGACTTGGCATGCATCACATAATAAAAGCAGATGCGCCCTACATTTCTCATGCCCTCCTTTATTTAGAGCCTCTTGCACAGGGAAATGACACTTAACTGTAATGTATCTTGCTAGTAATGATCCCATTAAGGCTATGCAGGTGGATATCTTGACTTGGATTCTGGTGGTAATGCCTGTTGACTGTATGCTTCAGGCAGTCATGATATCTGTTGCTATGATGGTGTTTACTCCCTGGCTACAGTATTTTTTAACTTTAAGGAAGAACATTTCTGGTGAAGGACAGGCGCTGCATACTTGTCATTTTTCAGATTTTATGCCACAAAAATAGCTAGATACAGAGCACTATAAAGACTGCATTGTTGTGTTGCAATGCTCGTGAGGATCTGATACTGTACAGATGATTTTCTGCTGTTAAACCTAGAATTAAATCATGGGTAATGTGTTCACATCTGTCCTCAGTGGTAGTCTCCCAATACCTTTAAAACAGGAATAGACATTCATTAATCTCTGCATGCATACCTGAAGGACAAATGTATTTCTTTAGAGATGTGGAAACAGTGTGTGACACTTCACGCAGAACAGCCTGACCCCCTCTCTCAGCTCCCAGGGCATTTTCTTGAAGCCTCCCTATTGGGATTCTGGTAGCCTACATTCCCTGCTTCAAGGTCGGCGGTGGTGGCAAATTAAATTACTTGTCCTGTTTTGTAGTGCTGGCGCCAGGTCAACAGCAACTTGGCTAAAATGATGAGTGCGGTATTCTGAAGGGAGCTGCATTTGTCCTGACCCTCTGGTGTCAAATTTGCAACGCAAGGAGCAGTGATGAAAGAGCTGCAATCAAAAGCAGTGTATTAAATTCTGCCTCTGTAATCACTTGTATTAAAAAAAAAAAATCAATTACCTCTGCTTTCAAATGCACAACTTTATACTGTTGACCTTTGGGCTTACCCAGAGCCCTCGAATCATAAGAGTCGCGTCATCACCATTCACTATACTGGACCTTATTTATCTATTTAGCAGCAATGGTGGATCATGGAGTCTTGACATAGCAGCACAGAAGTTTAGGTTACAATGTTTAAAAGATTAAAAAAAAAAAAAAAAAAAAAAAAAATATATATATATATATATATATATATATATATATTTTTTTTTTTTTTTTTTTTTGAATATATGTGAATATATAAAATTCACCAGTTACCCACCAATGAATTAGCAGATTTTAGACATGTTAACTGATGCCAAATTAGGGTAGCAAACACACAATATTAAACAGGAACAACAAAACTTCAAAATGTGACTTTTTTCTGTTCGACTAAATGAAATATTAGTTAAATATAACATTATGGCATGTAGCTGTCTGGTCTGTTTTAACAAATCCATCCACTGTGAGAATGAACTAGTATAATAAGATGATAACTTATCAATAATCAGACAAACAGCTTTTTTTTAAAAATATTTTTGTGATATAAAAGTCTCACAAATATTGTTTTTAGGTTCTGAGATTCTGTTGACTGTTACCCTCTGTGTTATGTTGCAGCTCAGCTGATGGTAAAATCAGACTGAAGGTGGAGAACAAAAATGAGACTGAAAATACAAGGTAATTTTAAAATATGACTCCAACGCTGAAAAATTAATCACATGAGGCTAAATGGAGAATTATACAAAATACGTCAAGTTTTCTACAACTGTATTTTGTTTGTTATCACATCAGTCCTGTATTACAGTATTAGTGTATATTGTTTATAGAAATTCATAGTAACTGATGAAGGTTGTCACTTTACTTAACACCAACAGCTAATTAATTTCCATAATTTAAATTGGGTGATAAAAACCACACCTTATCTCCTAACGCAGTTACCTGTCCAACGTGTGCCTAACGTTGTCTGTCTTTTCCTCTGAGTGTAGCATCCCAATGTATCCTTGTACGCAGTGGAGACTGTATACAAGGATAACAGTGGGTAAAGGACACACAAAAACTATGTCACATGCTATTCATCTTGCCTTGTTTATGATAGATTTACATAATGAGGTCATTGTGGTAACTAATTACATGGTAAAAGAAAAAAACATACATCAAACAAATGCGTTTATATGTGAAAAAACACATTAAACATATAAATACTCATTAAAGCCACTAAGGCGTCTTATAATGCCTGTGAAAAAAACATTAAATTCAATTCAATTCAATTTTATTTATATAGCGCCAAATCACAACAAACGGTCATCTCAAGGCGCTTTGTATTGTAGGTAAAGACCCTACAATCAACATGTGCTTGAGGAGACATGATACACAATAATGTGCACTTTAATGCAACCTGCACTGTGTACACCTGATAGTGTATTAAAGTTGAACAGCAGAGCTACATGCAAGACAGAGGATCACTGTCTGTGTGACAACGAGAAATGTCTGTCACACAGAAAGTGGAACATATATTTGCTTTGAATTGAATATTTCGTGTTTAAACTCTCAGGAGAGCAAAGTATTTCCTAAGCAAACACACGTATCCTCATCCTGAGCCATTATGCTGTCAGCTCACATCACTGACAGTCACCTGGCAGTCTCTATTCTGTCCTGAAAGTCTTAAAGTAAATTTGTCATTAAGATTACTGACACCACAATGAAGAAAACCGGCAGGAAAAAAACAAATTATTATATATAGTTAATCTGTACCACTGTTGTGGCTGCTGTTGGTTAGCATGCAATGTTAAAAACATTAATAAGACAAATTCACGTTAGCAGCATGTTGACTTTGGTGATACAAGCTTAAAATATGTCGAGAACTGATTTGATGTGACTCTTACTATTAGAGGGCTCTGGCCTTACCCTGCTGCTGCTGCTACTGACGGAGCAGGTCATGCGCTTGCACATGGAGCTTCACTGCATTAACCCCCATTTTTGTCAAACAAACATAAGAGCGCACGCCACCTGCTGGACATTTGGCAAACAACAGTAAATGTTGTTTTTATTATTTTTACTATTCTATTTCTGTGCACAAACAAGAGTTTGGCACGAACAAATAACCCATTTAAAATAACTTGACACGGATGTCTTGCCTGTCAGCTGAGTCTCCACTTACACAAACACAATGCTTTTCTGCCAGGAAGGGTGTCAGCGTGTCAGCACCACGTGGAGTTTATCTGTCAGTGGCGGAGCGGGTTGTTATCAGCACACAAACAGCTCATACACCACACCATGGAATGGGAGGAACTTAGGATGTGCAGTGTGGTGTCAAAACACACAGCTTGATATTATCATACACTCTGATGTTGTACGTGCGACGCAGAGATCTCTGTGCAGTTTAATAGTAGATAGATACACTGTTGTTTAATCTTACCTCCATGATTGCATATCACGAGGTCATTATAAAGTAACGGCCTCGTGATCTGTAATTTTCAGTTAGCTGCACAACAGCTGGTATATTGTATAACACCGTATTACAACGAAACGATCTTTTGGATTTGTCTGAGAGTTAGAGACTAAACTGTAAACCCATTACCTGCACATTTCCAAGAGCGCGGCATTCAGGTTTCAAAACATTTATAAGAAAATCTGAAGCAGCATCATTAGCTGTAGTCAGATATGCTACATACCAATTTCTACCGAAGAGGTCACTGTTATGTAGGTTATTTTGTACGCATGATGCTACTGGACCGCTGGACACTAGAGAGCAGCAAAGCAGCACAAAACACACGCTGACCCTCTCAAACTTTCTCCTGTTTATATTGTATAGTTGCTGCAGTTGTACAGTCAGTATCACATGTTAATCCTTTACACATACGCACATAAACACAAGCAAAACTAATCTGCTAATGTATTACTTCTTAAAATTTTTATTTTTATTTTACTGTTTTATGAATGCAGGCAATTTTCAGATTCCTGTGAATTCACTTACATTGTGTGCAATCCTCAGTAATTTAGTAAATATCAGTGAGGGGACAGAGCTAGCTCTTTTAATAAATTAAAATTTATGATAAGTTATCACAATCCAGTCCAAGTTCTGGGGAAGAAAAAAATGATTAAAGTTAAGATACAAAAGAAAAACAGTTCAAACAGTAGGTGTTGTCACCAATTTTGATGTGTATTATATTGTCTGATAAGGTCTAGTTGTTTATGTAGTGGTGTCACTTGGGCACCAGGGGGCACGGGCTTTATATCGGTTGTTTACCCTATTTAAGGAAGGCCTTAGGGGCACAGGTGTAGGGAATTAGAGGCAGGAGGAACCACACAGTTTTTCACCTGTGTGTGGTTCCTGGTTCTGAGGGTTAGGCCATATTTTTAATCATTTTGGTGCTTTTTTTTTTTTTTTATCTCTTAATCATTCACTCAAGTTTTTGTAGATTTTTTAAGCTTTAGATGATAAATAAAGTGTTAAAAATAGTGGACATCACAGACCTCAGTTTTTTCACCACAGTGCATTGGAAATGGCTACAGATTCTCTCAAGTGGCCTTTAGGTGGTTGGATTGCCACTACAACAAGTTTAATAATTTTTTTTTTCTTCAGTCTATATGAATTTGCACCATGTTGAGAGATAGTCTGAGTTCATGGAGAATCGGTGTATTCTGTCTTCTTGATAGACAGTTAGACCACAGGCTAGGCCTCTCCCAAGCACCAATTGTTTCTTTACATTGACAGAGTAGATGAATATTTAACAGGAGGAGGGAAAGTGGCAGGCATCAGATCACTAAGAAGAAAATAGCACTCACCCCACTTGACCCCCACCACCAACAGTCTGATAACAGACTAGATTGCTGCTACTGATTGGCTTATTGCTTTGTTGACCCAAAGGAGAGCTGTGTAATGAACCTTGAATGAAAGCATATTTGTGGGGATAGTACGTGTGTTAATAGGTAAGTTGGTTACCTTTAAGAGAGAAGCAGACGGGGTGGAAATGATTGTGGTCAGCACCATGGACAGTGAAAGGAGAATCATCCAGGTGATCAGTGCCATGCAAGCGGATATCCGAAAGCTGGAGCTGGAAAACATGGGTCTGAAGAGGAAAGCTGGAAATAATCTCAGAAAGAATGCATCAGTTCCCATCATGGCAGCAGAGTGCAGAGGTAGACTTATTAAGCCTGTGTGATATAAAGTAGTACTGAAATATAGTCATTATATATGAGACCAAGAGATTTTTTTTCATGTCTTTATTGTTCTGTAAGATTGGCTCATAGTATAATCTGATAGGCTAAGACTTAGAGTGCTGTGAAAATGAATTACCCCTCATTTTGATTTCATAGGGTTTTTTTTTTGCATATGTGACACATGTTTCAGATCAAAGATATTTTAATATTAGACAAAGAGATGCCAAATAAATACAAAATGCTGTTTTTAAATGATGATTTTATTTATTAAGCGAAAAAAGTTAACAAAAGCCTATCTGGCCATGTGTGAAAAAGTAATTGTCTCCTAAACATTGGGTTTCAGGGCACAAACTGATGGTCGGACATTCTCCTTCATGATTATTTGGTAGAGAGCAGAATTCATGGTTCCATCAGTTACAGCAAGTTGCCCAGGTCCTGACGTAGCAAAGCAACCCCAGACCATCACACTACCACCACCATGTTTAACTGTTGCTCTGATGTTCTTTTTCAAACCTTCAAAAAAAAATCAACTTTTGTCTCATCAGTCCACAAAATATTTCCCCAAAAGTCTTGGGGATCATCAATTTGGGATTTTTTGGCAAATGTGAGATGAGCCTTTGTGTTCTTTTTGGTCAGCAATGGTTTCCTCCTTGGAACTCTCCCATGAATGTTTGCCCCGTCTCTTTCTCATGGTTGAATCATGAACACTGACCTCAACTGAGGCAAGTGAAGGCTGCAGTTCTTTAGATGTTGTTCTAGGTTCTTTTGTGACCT
Organism: Archocentrus centrarchus; assembly: GCF_007364275.1. Lineage (NCBI taxonomy): Eukaryota > Metazoa > Chordata > Actinopteri > Cichliformes > Cichlidae > Archocentrus > Archocentrus centrarchus. The sequence goes on from NC_044362.1 coordinate 15,390,825, forward strand.
CCTGGATGAGTTGTTCATGCGCTCTTGGAGTGATTTGGGTAGGCCGGCCACTCCTGGGAAGGTTCGCTTCTGTTCTAAGTTTTCTCTATTTCTGGATAGTGGCTCTCACTGTGGTTCACTGGAGTTAGAAATGGCTTTGTAACTCAAGCATTGATAATTAGACAGCATAGCATTAATGATTAGACACTCAAGAACAGCTGGTTTGTTTTGGTTGTTTGTTTTTTTTAGTTTTTTTCTTTAATATCAGGGCAGCATGTGTTGTTTTTTTTAGCCTGCTTCACTTTGTCAGTCAGCATCTGTTTACTTGATTCAGTAGGTCTGGGAGTAATCAGGCCTGGGTGTGGCTAGTGAAATTTAACTCAGATTTCCAAAAAGTGGTTAATCACAGTTAATTCATGACTTGACAAGGGGAGGCAATTACTTTTTCACACAGAACCAGGTAAGTCTGGAGAGTTATTTTTCCTTAATAGATGAAATCATCATTTAAAAACTCCATTTTGTATTTACTTGGATTATCTTTGTCTAATAATGTCATTTTTTTCTGAAACATTTAAGTTTTACAAATATGCACCCCCCCCCCCCCCCCCCCCCCCAAAAAAAAAAAAAACCCAAAAAACAAAAAACAAAACAAACAATCAGAAAATATACTACAAAATCAGGAAGGGAGCAAATATTTTTTCATGACACTGTATTACTGGTGAATATGTTTTTGTGGCTTGTCAATATGCATTTTGGCAAATTTCAGTCTCGCTTTTTTCTGATTTGCTTTCAACAGTAGTGTCCTCCTCGGTTGTGTTCCACTTTGGCTTGAAAAGTGACAGATGGTGCAATCTGGCACTGATGTAGCTTGACCTTGGAGTTCACCTCTAATCTCTTTGGAAGTTGTTCTGGGCTCTTTGGTTACCATTTGTATTATCCGTCTCTTCAATTTGTCATCAGCTTTCTTCTTGCAGCCACGTCCAGGGAGTATGGCTACAGTCACGTGGACCTTAAACTCCTGAGTAATATGTGCAGCTGTAGTTACAGCAACATCAAGCTGCTTGGAGATGGTCTTATATTCGTTATCTTGAACATGCTTGTCAGTAATTGTCTTTCTCATCTGACTCTCCCCAGCTCTTTCCTTAGTTTTCTGTGGTTCACGTTCAGTGTGGTACACACCATGATACCAAACAGCACAGTGACTACTTTTCACCCTTAAATAGGCGTGATTGACACACCTTAGTTTAACATGACCGTGTGGTCAGTTTATTTTCAATCGTTTCTAGGGGTACCATCATTTTTGTCCAGACCAGTAACAATAATTCAAAAGCAATGCCTGATTTTTAGTAGTTATTTTTCAGTAATTTTTAATTTAATATTGCTTTTGTAAATTTCAATTTATTTCAATGCGTTCAGTCAGTTATTTCACTGTGGGCTTTTCTTTCTTTAACAAAAGGGTACCAAAAATTTTGTCCAGATCTTTATACTCCACAGGCGTTCAAACAGTGCTCTCATGGCTGTGTTGTTGAATTTTATTCTCTCTTTCAGAGAGCGTCGTCATGACAGTCAGAAGATACTCAGTCTTTCAGCTCTGGGTCAACCATCGGTATTTGCCCATGGACATTTCAAAGAGTGAGGCGTGGACTGGAAAAAAGCAACGCTGATGTTTGGCATGGTCAAATTATAATATAGCTCGCAAACTAGTGGACCTGTGTCCTCTCTTACAAATGGCAGTGGGGCCTAAAGAGATAAATATAGTGATTAAGCTGAATTTACTTTGGGGGATTGAAAAGGTAACCGAATAAAATCTTTTTTTTCTGTCTATTGTGGTTTCATGTGTTTTATTTTAAGTTGAAACTGTTGCTGAAATGTTCCTCAATGCGTTATTAATTCATTTATTCTCTAATTATTAATGCCGACGTAAGCTATGAGAGAACTTTACTGTCGGGTTACTTCCAACCTGTGGAATGCACCTGTTAGTGACTTTTTTTTACTCTCGCGAGATTTCGTGTTGCGCAGTGGAGAACAGCCGTCCGCCATCACTGCCTACAAGCTAACATTAGCCAAAAACCAGTGAGGAGAACGACTAACAACACAACAGACACGCAGAGCGACCTAATTCCCACAGGGGAGGTCACCGAGTTTCTCTGTCGCTTTCCTAGCGCTGAAAGCAAATTTAGCAGCTGCCTTTCATGTAGTCTTTAAGTCAGCTTAGAAACGGTAGTCGTTGCAACTAATCATGTCCAACCTCAAAGGCGGCACCAAGAAGGACACCAAGATGAGGATACGAGCCTTTCCCGTGAGTGCTTAGATCCGTGTGGGTTTTAGCAGACCGAGCCGAGACGCTAACTGTGAGACTGGAGTCAGGAGATGACAGGTCTTTATGTTAGTCACTGCCCGTTAACTAGTTGCTCATACGAAAAAAAAAAAAAATGTCAATCAAGTGAAAACTGCTTGAATCAGGGTAGTTACCTGGAGCGTATTATCTGTGTTATCAGGCAGTTTATTTAATGCCAGCTGGCTTATTATTGGTCCGTAAATATAATCATCTGTCATAAGCTAATGTTAGCATCAATGGAAACTTCAGTGAGAAAATAGCTAGCTAAGTAGCGGGCCTGATAATGTTAGCTGACTTGACATTTGCTAAGTCAGTGTGCAGGTATCATTACGCGGTGGTAAAGGACAGCAGGTTTGGTTGGTGCCGTTTAATCGCGCTACGCGATTTAGTTTGCTTCCGCCCGAGGTTGATGTCAACGCACTGTTAGCTGGAGAGCTAGCGCAACTTCGTCCCAACGAGGTCCTAAAGTAAACATGCCCAGAGTAACTTGAACAGTTTATGTTGCTGACGTTGGTCAACCCATGGCAGTCGGTCCTAACAACAAAATCCACTCTTGGACATCAAAGCCTGACGCAGTTTGGAAGCAATTTAGAAATAAAAATTAAAGGAACGATTTAGTTTAAATATAATTTTTGGCAGTAATTAGCAAGGTATGTTTGGTGGAAGATTTCATGAGAAGAGCCCCATTCCAGCTGTTTAGCACGAGGCTTGATCGATAGTGCTTGTGTTACGGTCGGTTTCACCGGCAGAGACAATAATGGATTCTGTTAAATACCCGCAAATTCTGGCAGCAAAGCTCACAACGTCTGTAAACAAGCCAGAGATGAAAAGAGGGAGGCTTCTACAACAAGATGTAGATTATGATGACCCTAAACAGCTTTCTTTCCAAAATACACAATGGACTATCTTAAGAGGTGCGAGCTCTACCATACCCCTGGCAGTCCCCTAACATAGTATAGTTGAAATATGTGCATAGGCCATTAAATATGGATAAAGAGTCGACCAGAGCTAGAAGCCGCTGTAAATATCCCCTGAAGAAGAGCTTAAAGACTCTACCAAAAGCTGTTATTCTAGTAAAGAGAGGGGTTATTATTACGATCTGAATACGCAGGATGCCAAAACTTTTGCTTTAGTCCCTTTTGTTATTTAAAAAGGCAGAAAATGAAAACAATAAATGTTCATTAAAATGTTAAAGAAATTTGTCACCTTTAATTTCATGCCTTTTAAAGGAGGCTAAGCTATTCACTATAACAGACTTTTTGACCAGTGTTGCCTACATTTTTTTATATGTAACTGTATGTACCTGTGTTCTTTTTATCAGAAGTTTGACAGAAATTTTAGATGAATTGTCTTCAGATCAGTTTCTGATCACATTTTAATTGATTTAAATAACAAAAATGGTGCTAAATCCAGAAGGTATCTTTATCTGTAGCAGAGATTTATAATGATTAAAAAAAAATACTCTGACATTAAAGTTTAGTTCTCAAAAAAAAGAAAAATAAATATAAAGTTGCTCAAAGGTTAGCTCTTCTTCATGGATAAATTTGTGGCAGTAAGTTATCAGTTCAGATGCTTTACAGATTCCAATTAGATTCCCAGCCAGTTTTCCAATTCTGGAAAAAAATTCACATGAAGTAGTTGTTGAGTCTTATTTTGAGTCTGAACACAGTGTAGAAACAGTAGAAGAAAGGCCTGCATGTGACTCAAGTGTGGCGCTTGATATTGTTGTTATGCAACTGTCAGAAAAACAGGCATTTATAAAAGAGATTGAGGAAAACATTTCCAGTGGATTGGACAACTTGGCACATGTTCTCAACTGGAATTGGGTTCAGATTTTCACCTTTTTTCATGACAAACTTCACATCTACTTTCTACCTACCTTCTTCTTTTCTATGTTCTATTTGCTAGAAATGTTATTAAGCAATGACCTTATAGAGAGAGAGGTTTAGAGAGTGTAATTACATGTTTATCGTTATCATTATCGTTTATCATTCATCATGAATAAAAAATATTAAAAAGGCTGGTAGGGTGTTTGGTAACCTGTTTGACAAGCCATCCTTGCTTGTCTTTAGCACTATAAACCTGTTAATTCAGGTTTTTGAAGTAGATAGAGAGACTGCTTGCTTTTTTTTTTTTTTTTGGTAAATTATTGGCAGAATTGCTATTGCTAAAAGTGCTGTGATTGTCTGTTTCTTGGCTGATGCTTGACAATTACTTTTTCTGACTTCAGTTTTGCTGCATGATGGAAATTCTGTCCATTATAGGTTTCTCCACTGCTGTTCTGCTTCTGTACAAGTGTCAAAGATCATCATGCTGTGTTGCTTGACCAAACCGTTATATGTTTGCAGCATGCGTCAATAAGTGACAGAAAGCAGGCCAGGCATCACTTGCATTGTTTCCCTGTTTCAGAGATGTGGTTTTTCAGTATTGTTTCCAACAGTAGAAAAAAAGCTGTCTTCATATTTTAAAAAATAGTAATTGTCCACAAGAGAATTAATTAGATTTCTTTTTTATATATTGTGGAAAACTCCCTGCTGGAGCAGCGTCATAACGCCAGAGACGTCAGTGGTGACGTACCCACGCACTTGTGTGCTCGCATGACTTTGAGGTTACTTAGCTAGCAGACAGTTGCCGTGCCGCTCCGGCATTTCACCATACTGGCAGTATCGTTGTGTGTACGTGTGCGTTGATGACGATGTAAGTAACCTCAAAGTCATGCGAGCACACAAGTGCGTGGGTACGTCACCACTGACGTCTCTGGCGTTATGACGCTGCTCCAGCAGGGAGTTTTCCACATATATATATATATATATATATATATATATATATATATATATATATATATATATATATATATATATATATATATATATATATATATATATATATATAAATAAAATACTTGTTTTGGAAAGATTAACCCCTGTCATAGTAGACAAAAAAAAATTAATGAAGATTCATCAAGGTATCTGAATTTAATATTTGTCTCTCTCACAGATGACAATGGATGAGAAATATGTGAACAACATCTGGGACCTTCTAAAAAATGCCATCCAGGAGATTCAGAGGAAAAACAACAGTGGACTGAGCTTTGAGGAGCTGTACAGGAACGCCTACACCATGGTTCTCCACAAACATGGGGAGAAGCTGTACACAGGCCTGAGGGAGGTTGTCACTGAGCACCTCATCAACAAAGTAAAGAAGCTTTTATCACTTTAGAGAATGCTGAGAACTGATGTGAAAAGAGGACATTTATCCTTAAGGCCACACCAGATGTTGAGATTATTATGTGACTGTTTATATCTTCAGGTACGGGAAGATGTCCTAAACTCCTTAAATAATAATTTTCTGCAAACACTGAATCAGGCCTGGAATGACCACCAGACTGCCATGGTTATGATCAGAGACATCCTCATGTACATGGTAGGTATGCTTTTTAGTTTTTGCCATGCTCCTTGTGTATGTGTAAATTGTTCTGTAGTTGGACATTAGTAGTTGTATAAAATCTTTAACATTTCATAGTGCTGTTATAACTGTTGTTTTGTCTTTTTGTAAGGGGGAAGAGGCAAGAAATTGAATGTAGTCTGTTGTTCTGCAGGTGTATTGTAGTGTTTGTTTCCCATTATTAATTTTGTGATTGTTAAAGAATGGCATTTGTGTTAACCTCTGGCCAGCCTTCACCTACATGCTAATCTGGACTTTGATATTAAGGTTCTGTTTTATTTGTAGACTAACAATGAGGCTTTGTTGCTGTATTTATTTGTTTTGTCAGAAAACTGGCAGTACTAGTTGACTACCTTTGCCAGGACCAAGGTTCAAAGTATGTGTTGGGCTGTGTGCGAGTGATTGAGGCCTTGTGATAAGTGAAACTGTATGCTAAACAATGGTACGGTCAGTAGGGAGACTACACAGCTCTCCTGGAGTTCTTTTGTTCTGTACTATCCTCTTTCCTGTCCTGCTATAACCTGGACAACTGGCCTTGTTTTTTTTTGTTTTTTTTAACTACTGCAGGCTCACCATGACTGTGTGACAAGAACAGGCGACTGTTTTTGTTACCTGTTTGCAACTATTACTTTTCTATGTTCATAAGATGCATCTACCTTGTTGGAAGCCACTTCTCCTTTTCTGAAACTTACACACGCTTCTAGCTATTCATGTCAACACAGTGAGGAGAGTTTATGCTTTTTTTTTTTTTTTTCTTCCATTTTAGCCCCCGTTACTTATTTAAGTAAATTTCTAAATTCATAAAAAGTCTGCATAAAATTTGTAATGATGAATCTCTTTAATGTTGTTATCCCTTCATGGTTGAGGTTTATGTTGTAATTTTGTTTTGGGGTATATTACAGACATTGTTCACATACAGTACCAGTCAAAAGTTTGGACACACTCACTCATTCATATGAACGAGTGAGTGTCAGTAAACCCATGCATAGATGGGTTTACTGGGTATCCAGCCTCCTAACTATGGAGTTGCAGTAGTTATACTTGGTGTGTATATACAGTAGTTCTAAAATTGCTTTTAAAAGCTGTCTACATGGATACATTAATGACTCATGTTATATTACATATTTTTATACACAAGTAACTCTTTGTCCCATTCTCATGTCTTCTAGGACAGGGTCTACGTTCAGCAAAACAATGTGGAGAATGTGTACAACCTTGGCCTCATCATATTCAGGGACCAGGTGGTTCGCTATGGCTGCATTCGGGACCACCTACGGCAGACATTACTGGACATGATTGCACGGGAGAGAAAGGGAGAGGTTGTAGATAGGTAAGAAAGTGTAGTGCTTCACTTCTTGATCTTAAGATAACCTTTACTTTACTTTGAAAGTTGGTTGAATTGCTAAATTGATGGTGAGATAGTTTCCTGTCCTAATTTCTAATCATCCACAATTCATTGCAGGGGGGCCATCAGAAACGCCTGCCAGATGCTGATGATTCTTGGCCTGGACAGCAGGTCTGTATATGAGGAGGACTTTGAGGGTCCTTTCTTAGACATGTCAGCTGAATTTTTCCAGGTAAGTCTGTTCTAGACACTTTTTGCTCTGCCTCTTTGGAGCTGCTGTAACTCATTCCTAAAACCACACACTGTCTGCTCATTTCAGATGGAAAGCCAAAAGTTCTTAGCAGAAAACAGTGCCAGTGTCTACATAAAGAAGGTAGAGGCCAGAATCAATGAAGAGATCGAGCGAGTTATGCATTGCCTTGACAAGTCCACAGAGGAACCCATTGTCAAGGTAGTGGAAAGGGAACTAATTTCAAAACACATGAAAACCATTGTGGAGATGGAGAACTCCGGCCTGGTCCATATGCTTAAGAACGGCAAGACGGAAGGTAAAGGCATTGAGTCGTTGTTTTTCTCTGCATATAATTCAGAAATAAAAAAACTAAACAAAGAATTTCCTTTCTCATTGTTTTTTACTTCATGTCTCACTCTCAGATCTGGCATGCATGTACAAACTGTTCAGTCGTGTGCCAAATGGCCTGAAAACAATGTGCGAGTGCATGAGCTCTTATTTGAGGGAGCAAGGCAAGGCTTTGGTGTCAGAAGAGGGAGAGGGCAAGAACCCTGTTGACTATATTCAGGTATGCTAGTTAGCTTAAAACACAATCTAACATTTAATGACTTAAAAGCAGGTTAATCATGCATAAAATGCCTAGAAACTATTGTGCTGAATTACATAACTTCTTTGTAACTGCCTGTTGAACAGGGTTTGCTAGACCTGAAAACACGATTTGATCGTTTCCTCCTCGAGGCCTTCAACAATGACAGACTCTTCAAGCAAACTATAGCTGGAGACTTTGAGTATTTCCTGAACCTCAACTCCCGCTCTCCAGAGTACCTGTCACTCTTTATTGATGATAAGCTGAAGAAGGGAGTTAAAGGGGTAAGTGGCTTCTTCAAAAACATTAAGTAGATCTGAAACTAATTCTGAGTTTTCTGTTTGCAGGTAACTTCTACTTTTTCTCATCTTTCTCCTCTATGCTTGTTTGAATAGTTGACAGAACAGGAGGTGGAGTCAATTCTTGACAAGGCCATGGTGTTGTTCAGGTTTATGCAGGAGAAGGACGTGTTTGAAAGGTACTACAAGCAGCATTTGGGTCGTCGGCTGCTCAGCAACAAGAGTGTCTCAGACGATTCAGAAAAGAACATGATCTCTAAGCTCAAGGTAAAAGAATTGGGGAAAAAGTTATAGATACAGATTTATACATATGAATCGTACAGTTTCTCATATCATTTATCTCATGACTCCTTTCTTCACCCTGTCTAAAGCTTTGTCAGCAGGTTCACCTCATTTTCTCCATCTTTCTCTTACACAGACAGAGTGCGGCTGTCAGTTCACCTCAAAACTGGAAGGGATGTTCAGAGACATGAGCATCTCCAACACTACCATGGATGAGTTCAGGCAACACATACAAACCACATCAGTAAGTCAGTCAGAAAAACAAGGCACACAAAAAAACGCAGAAGAACCAAATATTAACAGCGCATCTATAATTAGAAAACATGGCATCTCATCATTAGTATAACATACACTGTATTGCCAAAAGCATTCACTCACCCATCCAAGTCATTGAATTCAGGTGTTCCAATCACTTCCATGGCCACAGGTGTATAAAGTCCAGCACCTAGGCATGCAGACTGTTTTTACAAACATTTGTGCAAGAATGGGTCGCTCTCAGGACCCATTCAACTGTTAATGGTATAACAAAGTGGAAGTGATCGGGAATGACAGCAACTCACCCATGACGTGGTAGGCAATGAAAAATTACAGAGCATGGTCAGCAGATGCTGAGGCGAATAGGAAAAGGACTACCGTATTTTCCGGACTATAGAGCGCACCATACTATAAGCCGCACCTACAAATTTTTTGGAAAAAACTGGAAACGTACATATATAAGCCGCACCGGGCTATAAGCCGCTGGTATCTCCGCCGCTCTCGGTTTTCCACAATTACTCGGCACTCAGCAGAGGGGGACAGACAACCCCAAATTTGAGTTATAACAAGTCAATTCACCATTGATTCGTTCACGCCGAGCTTACGTGCAGCGGCTCTATTTCCCTCCTGTAGTGCCAGGTCGATAGCCCTCAACTTAAAAGCGGCATCATAGGAAGTTCTTTTTGTGGTTTCCATGATGAGGGAGTTTGAAAAAAATCTCTTTTGTGCCTGCTGCTAGCACTTGTTGGCGCTTTCTTCTTTGATTTCCAACTTTGACGTCCCATGATTCATATCCTGCTAAAGAGCCCCCTGGTGGTTAAAGAAAAATCCACAGAAACGCCGCACCGGGCTATAAGCCGCATGGTTCAAAACGTGGGAAAAAAGTAGCGGCTTATAGTCCGAAAAATACGGTAGTTCTTATATAGTGCTTTTCTACTCTAATTGAGCACTCAAAGTGCTTTATACAACATGTTTACATTCACCCATTTACAAACACAACCTTCCGATGAGTAGATGACTTGCTCTACCTCCTGAGCCACAGTCACCCCAGTGTACAGAGAGAGACAACTTTCTGCAGAGTTAATCACTACCAGTGACGTGCGGTGAGGGTCGTGACTGGTGAGGCACTGACGTCATCACATCAGATTTACAAACATATAGCTTATTCACCATTTGATTGGCAACAGTTGTTTTGTTTAACATTAACATAGTCTGAAGCAAACCTTTTAGCTCCGGTGTTGGTCTTCCTTTAATTATTATCTTCTGCTTCGATTGAAAGTCCAGTTTAGAAAATTCTTTCAGTTGAGTTATGTAATCTTCCATGTTGAATATAAGGCCAAGCAACAGGAAAAACTAACTGGCCTTGCTAACTGTTTATGGTAGCTTGCCGCCGAGGAGTCGTAGAGTCCCTGGGATCACCAGCGCCCCCTACCATGAGGCACGAGAACTGCGTGCCTCACCTAGTGTCTCTTCGCAGCAGTTTCATGATCGCTCAACACAAGAATGCATTACACACACATACAGTTGTTAATGAAAAAAACAAAAAAAAAACTGTGCATTATATACACCAGCTAAAATATGGAAATTTAGTTCATATAGTAAAAGTGTTAGAACATTTTAAAAGCCACATGCAAAGGGAAAGTAATCCGGTCTCACTGCATAGCATGCCAGCACAGTTAGTAGTCATTGGCAATGACTATACTGAGCCGCACCACGGATTGCGCAATTCGTGGTGCGGCTCGCCGGGCTGGTGCCTCACCGTTCGTCTCTTAGTATTTGACCGGCAAATGCGAAAATTCAGCGATTTTGAAAAAACTAATCTAAAAATGGTGTAGTTAAATGGAAAAGAACTTTAAAATACAAATCACTGAATGAATATAACCATTTAATTTATTTTTTAATTTTATATTTCCACGATGACAGGTGAGGCTGTGCCTCACCTGCCTCCCCTGACTGCACGTCACTGATCACTACACACCTCCAAACTTCATGTGGCCTTCAGATTAGCTCAAGAACAGTGCGTAGAGAGCTTCATAGAACGGGTTTCCATGGGTGAGCATCTGCATCCAAGTCTTATATCACCAAACACAATGCAAAGCATTGGATGCAGTGGTGTAAAGCACCCGGCCACTGGAGTCTAGAGCAGTGGAGATTTATTTTCTGGAATGATGAATCACACTTCTGGCAATCCGATAGATGAATCTGGGTTCTGCAGTTGCTAGGAGAACGGTACTTGTCTGACTGTATATTGCCAAGTGTAAAGTGTGGTGGGGGTGGGGGTGGGGTGGGGGTGATGGTGGTGTTTTTCAGGAGTTGGGCTTGGTCCCTTTGTCCCAGTGACAGGAACTCTTAATGCGTCAGCATACCAAGACATTTTGGACAATTACATGCTTCCAACTTTGTGAGAACAAAGCTGGGAGGAAAGCCTTGTTGAAAGCTTTCCCAGAAGAGTTAAAGCTGTTATAGCTGCAAAAGGTGGACTGACATCATGTACACTATGGATTAAGAATAGGCTGTTACTCAAGTTCATATACATGTGAAGGCAGATGACATGATCAACTTTGGCTCAACCCACCAGAGCATTTGAGCAATTCCCGTGTTGATTGACTGTATGAAAACTGTAAGCCAGAAAGATAAGTACATTTACCCACAACTCTACTTTTACAGTAATAGACATTCCTTCCACCACACAGTGGACGCTTTCCTTGATTTGGCTGTTTATTGGCTCTTTAGGGGCAGGCCAGAGGTGGGAAGTAACGAATTACAAATACTTCGTTACTGTACTTAAGTACATTTTTCAGGTATCTGTACTTGAGTATTTATTTTTCTGACTAATTTTTACTTTTACTCCCTACATTTTTACACAAGTATCTGTACTTTCTACTTCTTACATTTTCAAAACAGACTCGTGACTTTAGGTTTAACACGTCTGAGAAAAGTTTGCATTTCCGTCAAACGATCTGAGCCTAACTGGACGAATAATAACGCATAAGAGACAATCGTACTGGCGTATCCTCCATCACTGGGGCTTATCGCGTACAAAGGGCTTAAATACGCAAACACATATAATTAATGTATCATTTATAGTGCTATAATCAGGGGTTACTGAGGGCCTGTCTGAGTCCGTACGTTGTGCTCGCGGCACATAAACAGCTTAGCTAGCGCTACTGAAGAGGAGCGAGCATAAATGGAGTAACGTGTGACAGGTAAATGCAACGTTTCTAAGTGCTCAACAAATATCACCAAACACACAAAGTGTCTGCAGTTTGTCACACAGTGTGTCTGCTAGCTAAAAGAAGAGCTGCTGTATTTCAGGGAGAGCAAAGAGAGAGAAGTTCACTCAGAGATGAAGAAAGATGTAAGAAAGGACAGAAGAGGAAGAAGAGAGGTTAGATTTAAAGATAAGGACTGGAAAACAAACTGAAGTATGCTGACTTTGTGTTATTCAAAGATTGTATGAAAATACTGCAGTTTAGTATGTAGTAAACAGGTCAGCTTGTTGTACTGTATTTACAGTAAAGCTCTGTGTTGGTGCACAGAGGCTGTTCATGGTCAGAGTTACAGGTTACATCAATGCAGCAGAGATGAGTTTGGATCAAAGCTGCTGATGCTGAGATTCATTCACTGAATGCAACATTTCTACAGCCTGTATGCTGTCAGTGTAGGGGATGGAAATCAGCTAAGACAGCTGTGAAATACTGGGTTACATCTTTGTGAGTTCAGTTCATCCACACAGAGCAGTAAACCTCAGAGCAGCAGCAGGTCAGCTGATCACAGCCTGCACACCAACATCATTTACTGCAGCTCACAATAGAAAGCTGTGATTCTTCTCCCCATGCAGAGCCACTACAGCTGATCTTAGGGTTCCTCCACCTTCTGAATCCCACTGTAACCCCTGAGTATCCTCATGTTTGTGTTTAGGTGGAGGCAAAGTCACCCTCTACTATGGAGGACACTGAGACTAGAGCTGTGTTTAAATTTCAGTTTGTGTTCTACATAACAGATTCAAGCTGAGTGCATTCATTAGAATTAAAATTTAGATTGGAATAACATTTCTATTCTCATGTATTCTTTTTTATTATTACAATAATATATAATGAGGTTCAGTTAGCTTTACAGAAAAATAGCTGGTAGAAACGTCCTCCAAAGCACTACTTTTACTTTTTTACTTTTGAGTACATTTCAGAGCCTGTACTTTTTTACTTTTACTTAAGTAAAGAAATTGAACCAGCACTTTTTTTTAGCACAAATACTTTTACTTCTACTTAAGTATAGAATGTCAGTACTTTTGCCACCTCTGGGGCAGGGGCGGAACAACAGCCATCTTTGCATTTGCAGAATTCTCCCATAGATTTTTCTTCAGGATTCTTTGAATGCTATGCCTCTCTCTTTTCTAACAGATCTGATATCACTTATTCCGCAATGAAGCTGTAATTGCTGTTTAGTCACGTTATCTATTTTTTATGCACTTTCTAGGCATCTTTAAGTGGTGTGGACCTCACAGTAAGAGTCCTAACTACTGGCTACTGGCCCACGCAGTCTGCAACGCCCAAATGCACCATCCCCCCAGCCCCCAGACACGCCTTTGAAGTTTTCAGACGGTAATGCTCCTCCTCAAATGTTTTGCAATGCAAAGAAGAGCTCAGTGTTCTTTCATTTATCAAGACCCTCTCTTGCTTTTATTTAACAGATTTTACCTAGCTAAGCACAGTGGTAGACAGCTCACATTGCAGCATCACATGGGAGGTGCTGACCTAAACGCAACTTTCTACGGAGCTGTTAAAAAGGTAGCTTCTGAATTTTATAACTGCAGCTTTAGTGTTTTGAAAAGTGGCTTGTTGCAATTAAAGGAATATCATCAAGGATTTATCATCATTTTTTTCCTTTCCCCATTTGCAGGAGGATGGTTCAGAGTTGGGTATGGGAGGTGCCCAGGTGACAGGGTCTAACACCCGGAAGCACATACTACAGGTCTCCACCTTCCAGATGACCATCCTCATGCTCTTCAACAACAGAGAAAAGTGCACTTTTGAGGTGGGAATGCAGTTTTTATCTGGCTCTTTTTATCTCACTCTTGCATTAGATGACTTTGTCTTTATATATTGGGAGGGGGGTTATTGGGTAATTGTCTTGCATCCTTCCAAGTCTGGAAAATTTGTAATAATCATCAGTGTCCCAGTTTTTTTTTTTTTTTTTTTTTTTACTTCAAGCACATTTTGTCCCTTTCCACAGGAGATTCAGCAGGAGACTGATATTCCAGAGCGAGAGTTGGTGCGAGCATTACAGTCTTTGGCGTGCGGGAAACCGACACAGCGAATTCTCACCAAGGAGCCCAAGTCCAAGGAGATAGAAAATGGACACGTGTTTACAGTCAATGATCAGTTTACCTCCAGACTGCACAGAGTCAAAATTCAGACAGGTGAGCAATGGCTGTGTATAGTACACTGTAGCTAGCTGATGTCGCATGTCATTTCCAGACCACTTTCCGTCTATCACGGCTGACAGTGAGAGTTGAGTGGATTTTTTTTTTTTTCCTGCGTTCCAGGATATATTGATCATCACGACTGTGCTTTTTCTTTAATATATTGGCTTTTAGAACTATATATTAGTTTTTTAATTATCTAATAATCAGAGATTCAGTACCACAAGAACAGTTTCATCCAGCTTTTTTAGCTCAGAATAAAAACACAATAACTTTGTCTTTTTTACAGTTTTTTTTTTTTTTTTTTTTTTTTTTTTTTTTTTTAGGGCTATGCATAAATAAAGTCCTCTGTTTGGAAATACTTTGTGATATGGGGGCTGTGGAACAGTAGCAATCCTTGAAGTGGGGTTAGGACTCTTACTTTCTGTAACATAAAACTTTAAAAGTTCCTGTCTCCAATTTTACCAGTTGCTGCTAAACAAGGTGAATCAGACCCTGAACGGAAAGAGACTCGGCAGAAAGTGGACGATGACAGGAAGCACGAGATTGAGGCGGCCATTGTCCGAATCATGAAGTCAAGAAAGAAGATGCAGCACAATGTCCTGGTGGCAGAGGTATGGAACTCATCCATCTTACAGAATCATTTTTTTCAAATAATGGAACAGCAATTTTAATGCTGCTACTTCTCATCTTTTCCTGTTCTTGATACCAAAAGCTTATAATATTGTGAAAAGGCACAGTTTTCCTACATTTGTGATTTTTGTGTGTTCAGGTGACCCAGCAGCTGCGGGCACGTTTTCTTCCAAGCCCTGTGGTAATCAAAAAGCGGATAGAAGGACTTATAGAAAGAGAATATTTGGCGAGGACACCGGAGGATCGTAAAGTGTACACATACGTTGCATAGAAGATGAACAGTGAAAGAGATGACAGGATGGCAGCGTTGTTTTTCTTTGGACTGTTGTTACGCATGGACTGGAAGTTTCTTTTAAAGACAAACACTGGGAACTCGATTCATCACCCCTTCCAAAAATTCAGTAAATGCATTAATGGGGAGTAAAATCTTCCTGCAGAAAAAAATCTGTCAAATCTTCTAGATGATTTTTTTTTTTTTTTTTTTTTTTTTTTTTTTAAATCTGGCCCAGTCTTCCTGTTCCCTCAGAGTTTTAACGTGGATGGACCCAGCTTCAAGCTTTTCACTGTTTTACCCTTGTAGAGATCAAACTTGAAAAGAATCCCTCGGGAAAAATGTGAATGCACCACTTATTTTTTTGGTTCAATACCGTATTAAAATAAAATTATTTAAAAAAAAAAAAGAGAGAAAATGTGGATTGTTACAAAATAACGATTATGAAATGCTCTAGTTTCTCAAGCAAACAGTCTTAAGAAGTGCACTGATTTGCTGGTTTTTCTCAACCAGCTGTGACAGACCAGCATCACATGAGGCAGGCGGAGAGGGAGCATTTGCTGCTCTCTGCTGACCCTGTGTGGGAATAACACTTGAATCCACATCCAGACAGTTCAGGATGAAAACATCTAGTTTATCCTGCTGCTCTGCAAGAATACAACTATTTTCTCCCAGAGGACACCACACTGTCATCTGGTGTTTTTATAGAGAAAAGTTTGCTTCCATTCCAACACACTTGGTCATGGTTCAGATATCTGAATTGGAGATAACGAGGGCTTTTTTTTTTTTTTTCTTCACATTCCATCTGTTGGGCTGGGCTTTACTGCGGTAATATTGTGTTGTGCAAATATGTAATAATGTGGTGTCATCAAGGAGACTGAATACCCAAGTGCAAAGAAGTCATTTTCCCTGTTTCATCAGACATAACCTACACAGCTGAGATTTAAGCGCTGCAGACACTTGTGAACATTTGCAAATGTAACCCATGAGTCAGAAATCTGTTTTGTAATCTGTATATATGGAACACGAGTGCACGTGGGTAATTGGAAGTAATTGCTTTGGATACATTCAGCACAAATCAGTTATTTGGTCTTTAATCGATATTTCATGACACTAAACAATGCAGTATCCTAAATATGCAGCTGTTATAGATAGGAGGCCTGTTGAGAATAAATGGCACCTTTTCCAGTAGCTGGTCATATGGTTATAACATTGAATAACAGACAAACTAGACAAACTGAGGTCTAGAAGGTCCCACGGGATCTGCGTCAGGTTGTGACTGCACAGCTTTGGCCAGATTCTCCAGCTGAGTCATGAAACTCCGACACTCTTCGGCCGAACTGTGAGTCCAAGCCAGAGGGAGGTGGGTGGGAACAGGCTTCCGATCTGCAACGCACATATGCTCAGAACGAGTGACACCAGATGACGATTATGATGATCCCTGAAATGACCTGAGAAGTTAGAGGAGCCTGTCACATTTTGTGTTGCGTACCTTGAAAGAACTGCCCGCTGCGTTTTCTGGAAGCAACTCTGGACAAGGCCAACCACACGATGGTGTCAGCTCCTTGTTCTACAGTACGCAGCCTGTCCCCCATCATCTGGTGGAACTGAGGCATGGATGTAGAAACAGCTAGAAAAAGAGGGGGGGGTAAGCTGTTGTGTTTGTATTTTTAAGGAATGAGGAAGACTAATCAAGATATAACTAAAGAAAAACTGCATTTGCTGGTTTAATGAGCTTACCTGGGGTATCTACCCAGCCCGGATGCATTACAGAAAAGTGGATGACAGGATTGGCTTTGGCCCACTGTTCTGTCAGCACCACCTGCTGTCTCTGAAAAGGAACAACACAATGTGACCTCTCCTTTATCCTGTTCTTTATTTCTTACCTCAATTCTTCTCCATGACTTTAAATGCACCGTATAACCAGTGATCTTAAAAACAAACCCAAGGGGACATATGCAGACTGTATTGTGCAATCTCAAGCAGACCCAATCCAAATTTTTAGAAATCTCGATCACATCTTCCTACCTTACCTTGTTCTGTGCGTAGACCATAATGCCATCAAAGTAGCATTTCTCTGACTGCAAGTCATCAACTTTGAGTTTCTGTACCAGCATGCCTCCTGAGGACACAGTGATCTAACAGGCAGGGGGAGAAAAGAAATACATCAGTGTGCTTACACCACCATGAGCCACTACAGCATGGACAAAAGTGGCATTATGCTATCTGCACGATACAGATGAAGACTTTGTTTGTGTGCACTTATGCGTGTAATCATACCACTCTTGGATCCCGGCTCTTCTGTATAAGTGGTATAAGAGTCTGAGTGAGAATATACACCCCTAAAGAGATGAGGAAAAAGGGGTATAAAAAAAAAAAAAAGAATGAAAAATTGTCAAGCTAGACAAGTCTGACCACTAGAATAAAATCTTACCCATGGTGTTGGTGGCAAAGTTCTTCTCCAGCCCCTCAGCATTCACCTCTCTCTTGTGCACCATACACCCTGCATTGTTTATCTGCCAAAGCATAAAAAAGACATTACACAGTTGACTCTAAACCAGTAACAGAGTTAGCTTAAAAATGAGGATCTGAAAATAATTTATTGTAACAAAGAATAAAGGTGATACATGCCAACACATTCAGTGATGGATACTGCTTCTTGAAGGCCTCTGCAAACTCCCAGACGTTGTGTGTCTGGGACATGTCCACAATATGGATGTATACCTCCTAGAATATGAAGGTCAAGCATCACTCTCTCATAAATCAGGGGATTTCGCTCTCTTTTTTGTTGGCTCGCCATTGTTAGGCATGTTCAAAGCTAACACTCTCACCGTGTTCCCAGACTTAGTGACAATGTCTTCTTTGGCCTCTTCTGCTTTATCTTTGTTCCTACACACCATGTGGACTGTGCCACCTGGAGACAAAACATCAACATCTTTATTTGCTCTCACTATGTGGTGGTGTTGGACAGATAACACAGCTCTCCACCATGTACCTTTCTTGGCTATAGCCATGGCTGTTGCTTTTCCAATTCCACTGTTGGCTCCGGTAATCATAAAAGACCTCCCCACAACTGATACGTCCAGGTCCTGGGGCTCAAACCCTTTAGATGCTGCCTCATATCCCTTCCTACAGGTATACAGAAAACATGTAATAAATGTACACCTCAAAGAGAGGACTAACTAGTCCTCAAAAGGCAGCCGGTGATTGACAGTCTGCGTTGTTGTTTTTCCTCCACATTTTAGCTCGAGCAGAGCCGGGTGATGAGAATGTCATCCTCAAGACACATCAGCTTTCAATAGAACTATTGTAGCTGTACATAAAGGCCAGTTTGTGTGATGATTGTGCCACACAGTGATCAGACTTTTGATATGCCTGTGTGGAGCCGCCTTTGGGGTTAAGTAAACAACAGGAAATGCATGTCACAGAGTAGAAATCCTACTCTTAGTCAAAAAAATATATAAATAAATAAATAAAATAAAAATAGGAAGTCTAAAGATTGATATTTACCAGACATCCCCTGACTGCTTCCTTGAATACACACAGTAGATCGACACCAAAGTGATGTTCTACTAACCTTGTATATTGCTGGATCCCATTCAAAAACCAGATGGCATTTCGGTACAGAGACATGTTTTCAGATGAGGAACAATCCCAGAAAAGTGCACCAGTTTTCCAGTCCTCGTCCAGGCAGCTGTGTGACAGATCAGGATCACATGAGGCAGGCTGAGAGGGATGCGCTTGCTGCTCTCTGCCGACTCTGGCCGGGAATAACATTTAAACACACAGTCAAGTGATGCAAGTTCAACTTTTATCAGTTCGTTCATTAACGCGCTTCTTAAAATCACGTGGCATATTTTTAAAGGGTGCTCCTGGTTGGGCGGATCCCTGGAAATACGGGTCCACATTAACCAATCCAGGATGGTTGTGAGGTCTGATGACGCGTCGTAGATCCAGCGGCAGGGAGGGCGGAGTTAGCCAAGTTTCACTCTGAGCTCACTTCGCGGAGGATAGATATGCGTCCGACCGGACAGTTTGACCCTATTGTGAGGGTTGAAGTGCTTATTTTTTAAAAATCTTTTGACGGTGTCTTGTAGTTTCTTGGCTTGGCATCAAAAATGGTAAGTGTTTGGCGCATATGTTTGTTTTGTGCGCATGACTGTAGCCATAAAATACCCCGACTGTTCACCTGTTGCACCTGTTGTCGCTGACAGGTAGCTAAAGCTAGAAGCTGCGCCCCTTACACCGCTTCCTGTTACACTTTGGCACGTTTCTTTGCTGTTTTAGGGCCGATAAGAGTGTGATTAGTTTCCACTTTGAGTTTCTGTTGCGTGTCCTTTCAGCCGGTCTGTTCTGTTTGAAAAGGGAAAAAACAAACAAACAAAAAAAAAAAAACAGGTTTTGTGACCTTCCGTCGAGCGCTACCCTGCTGGCTGTTTAATGCTTTACATATTAATTTGCCTGTGAACTTTTACAGGGTGTACACACCTGGAAATGACCATACACGGACTGTTCAGGGCCTACTGTTTCTCTGCCGTTTTATGCTTTAATATCACACAGTCTAATAATGAACTCCATCTGTATTGTTCAATTCTGTCCCAGCAGTGGAAAAACTGGTATGTCTTCATTTTGTTGACCTTAATGGATACAATAGAAACCAAAACGTTTCTACTTTATACAACAGTGTATTTTTTCTAATGGGATTCGCAGATATTTCAATTCAGGTTTTGAATAGTACGTAAAGAGGAAGGATCATAAATGTGCTGCACACCAAATGTTTTATATTGCACAGTCTTCCTTATATTTCAGAGTAGCTGATTTGGTGTTTGTTGAAGTGAAGTGGTATACTCTTTGTTGGACATCAAGGTTTAGTAATCACGGCTGCATTTGTGAACCGAATGATGGAAAGTAACTGACAGACTTTGTTCCAGCTACTACTGAGACGAGCTCCTTTTGCTTTTCTTTTTTTTCTTGCCAGCAAACATCTGCCAATCTTAAAGTCAAATGAAACCCAAATCAGGATATTTCCAAGGAATTAAATGCTCACTTGCTCACTTCTCAGTCCCTTGATGGGGGAAAAAATGCCACATAGCCTGAAGACTCAATAATATTTATTCTTGAAGCCTAACTTTAACAATGAGAGGAAGACTTTAAGGAAACAGCATGGCAGTGTGATCCTGATTTTTTTTTTTTTTTTTTTTGGGGGGGGGGGGGTGTCTGTTTTGATATGTACTCAAACCTCCCTGGTGCTTGGAAACACATTGTCCAAACATCCACAGCTGGATTTGTTAGCTCACTTGAAAATTTAAAAGAAAACCCCCAAACTAGCACTTCCTCAGTTATCAGTGACCTTCGCATTACTCCCTGTCAAGCAGTTGATTTCCCTTCATGATGGTGTTTGGTCAGTGAAGTTACTCGTTAATGAGCCGTGCCAACAGCACAGCCACTTGTTTGATCCTGACTGTGAGTGTTGGTGTGTGGGTGTATGGGTGCAGTATGGGCTGGGTAAAAAGGTTTTTCTGGATTTGTGGGGATTTGTTTGCATGAGTCATCTTTACTGGCTGAGCACGTGTCACGACTTCCTCCCCACTGACAATGCCTTCTGTGCTATTAGATGCGCTTCTTGCTGCTCTTCAGTCGCCAGGGGAAGCTGCGTCTGCAGAAGTGGTTCACATCGATGTCAGATCGTGAGAAGAAGAAGATCATCAGGGACATGACCACCATGGTGTTGGCTCGGCAGGCACGTTCCTGCAACTTCCTGCAGTGGAAAGACCTGAAGATTATTTATAAGAGGTGAGACGGACCCATGTGTTTGTTGACGCTGCTCCCATGGGCGTCAGTTTGTTTTTTGCTGATTGTTAAGGCAATTGTGTACCGCTGATCCCTGCAATACCACTATACAATCATCTTAATGTCTGATTCTCCTCAGGTATGCAAGCCTGTATTTCTGTTTGGCTGTAGAGAGCCAGGAAAATGAGCTGCTAGCCCTGGAGATTATTCATCGCTACGTGGAGCTGCTAGACAAATACTTTGGCAATGTATTTCACTTTCTTATATTCGTTATGCAACTGTAGTCTGAAGTGCAGTCTTGATAAAATCAAGAGCATAGGCCGCAAAGATCATATCTAAGAATATGTTCTGCTCTGTAGTTTCTCTGATTTAATAACTGCACCATCCTCTCAGGTGTGTGAGCTGGACATAATCTTTAACTTTGAGAAGGCCTATTTTATCCTGGATGAGTTTCTAATGGGAGGGGAGATCCAGGAAACCTCCAAACAGATTGTGAATCGCTCCATTGAAGCTTCAGACATGTTACAGGAGGTGAGATTCACTGGCACACATGCAAATACAAATGCACTTAGTAAAACACAAAGTGTGACTTGCACCTGTGGTGTAAGCACATAACATCTGTTGCATGGCTCAGTGTACAAAGTGAGACACTACAGGCAAAAATATTTTTTTTGTTTTTGTTTTTTTTTCTTTTCCTTCATATACTGGTAAGTTGTTTGTTTTTTTTTCTCTCAGATTAATGGAAAGAAAATGCCCCCAAATGCATGTTTAAGGAGGCAGTGACTGCATATTTAAACATTACATTTCAGAAATGTACTTGACTTGGGAAGTTTCAAGGTGATGTTAGTTAATTTTTTACTAGTAATTTGTGTTTTTTAATAAGACTGCATGGCGTTTCACAGCAAGTTTTACCCAGAAATCCTCACTTCAGTAGTGCTTACATACAGCAAACCTTCCAGTTTTATTCGACTCTGTCAATCTGTATCAGCACTGTTCAGTATCCAATTCAATCATTTCATAAACTTGCAATACAAAAAAAAAAAAAAAAATTCTTAATGTAAGTGATAACATGGGAAGGTTAATGGTGAAACACTATGCACCTGTAGTGTCTCCTTTTGAAAGCAGTGCTGCCATGTTTTTAAATCGTTTTCCAAGTTGATTATCATTTCATATACATTTTATTTAAATCATGGCTGTGGGGTATTGTGGAAGTCCCAGATACCTGAAATTAGCTTTTACTATTAACAATTGTTAACAATTATTATGAGTGCTCTGACATGGGAACTTTATGTGTGTGCGTGGGAAGTAGTCAGTGTCGTGTAGTGAGTCCAATTAAATGTGGTGATCCCTGCGGTGCCTTTGTCTTCCTCATAGCTAAAAAGTCATGTGGATATTAGTGGTTGCTCCCTCTTTGTTTTAGAGAGTGTGTGTCTGTGTGTGTGTGTGTGTGTGTGAGTGAGATGCTCTCTCTCTCTCTCTCTGCGGGTGTTAGTGTCAGGCAGATTTTCCTTAAGTGTTAGTGTTTGGCTGATGCTTCCTGCTCTCCCTGTAGGCTCGTGGCTCTGTGTGTAGCTGGGTGTGTTGTTCGGTGCTCCTGAGTAGGGCTGACTAACACTTTTCATCTAGAGTTGTGCAGTGTAGCCTCCTATTCATTTTGACCATTATCACTTCAGGATGACAGCAGTGAGTGGTATGAGGTGGAGCTGTTTGGATGACCTTGAAAATGCACAGAAAGGTTAGATGTTCTGCTTATGTTAGTTTGTTAGTGTGCTCAACACTTTGTAGCAGGTGGACGTGTGACTGTGGATATTATTTGTATTATACTGCACTTTTTGGAGTCTGAGAACCTGATTTTTTTTTTTTTTTTCTTTTGTTTTTCTCCCTTGTGCCGCCGCCTTTTTTTTTTTCTTCCCCTAGACGTTGGAGGAGTACATGAGCAAACCTGCATTTTAGCTTATGGGGAAGGAAAAAAAGGACGTGAACTACCAGCGGGGAGGAAGACAGGACCCAAATGTACTGTATAGGAGTCAAATAAGTTTCTGGACCTGAAAATGGAATTAACTTTGATTCTACTGAACATTTTCAGTAGAAGAAAACACAACTCACTTGAATGTCTGCCTAAATCATAGCTCTGTGTACCCATGCCTTTGGAAGGCGAGTCTAATATACATTAACAGTAATGCATTCAAGTGAAGGGAGTGGGTGTGAGTGTGTGTGTGTGTGTGTGTGTGTGTGTGTGTGTGTGTGTGTGTGTGTGAGAGAGAGAGTGGGGGGGCTTTGGGATGAGGAGTTCTTAAATTTGAAGTAATGACACAGGATGGGTATAAAAATCATAATGAGGAACTGATGCTTAGATTTATAAATTTGCTGCATTTATCGTGTATTAATATATTGGAAATGAATGTTTGCGGTCTGAGAAGTGTCTGGTTTTTGGAATTGTGCCATGTGCTCTGCAACTCGAGGTGTGGAGTTAAATGTCTTTCATTCTTACCAGCACATAACTGATTTTGAAATAACACTGATACTGATGATTAGCTACTGTTTTTTAGTGTGTATAACATATTATATGTGTTTGACTGTTAGTCTTTTAAAAAAGTGCACTTGCTTGTGAGGGTGTGAGTCTTTTTTTTTTCTTTTTTCTTTTTATAATGTGCATTTTCTGATGTTACAATTAAAATGTTTTTTGATAAGCAGTGTGCTTTGGGTAGTCATTATCATAGTGGTGAATGTTTATTGAATAATTAAAGTTATAGTGTAATTTACTTAATATGCTATATAAGGCAACACAACTCAGAAAGAAGGAAAAATAATATCGCTGATGCTTTATTTATCTGTGATTGATCACACATTATTGAACATGTACAAAAATGGTTTAAAAATGAGCATATGTAGCACAATCACTGGTAAGCCAACAATACAGAGCTTCGCAGTATGAAAGGGGCTGGAAGGCAGGCGACGTTCTGATATTGAGACTTGGAAATAATTATCCATAATAGCAACATTAAATCCACTAACCCTGAATATATCACGAGTCACAACAACACTCGCTCTGAGGCCAGCACGCTGCCCTAACGAAAAATCCCTATGATATACCAATAGTACTCCAAATACACTGTGTACTTGCGTTTTCAAATTCCCAGTCAGCATTACTCTGAATAATTTACATGTATATTCACATATTGAATAGTTTGACATGGATGAAAAATAAGCATCTTTACCATTAAGTTGATTACAGTTGAAAATATAGTGTTGTTTACAAACACAATGTAAACAAACCTTCAACAACATCACAAATCTTTAATAACTTGGGTTTGATTGTAAATTATGCATTTTTTTTTTAATTTGAGTTAACTGGCAATTTGAGATTGGCAAGAGGTTCACATCCTAAGGGTTGCACCTTAAATCTCATGTATCACTATTATATTAATATAATGTTCTTGCAGCAAGTAGGGACTTTTTTTTTTTTTTTTACAATATTTGAATTTTAAGAGTGCTATAGTTCATTTTCGTTAGGGAGATATTAGTAATACCGGCTATAGTTCATATAATAGAAATTTGTAAACTAGATCACGTCCACCAAACTTTATTTTTCAGACAGTATATATACTAAATTCATAATTTCGTGCGTCTGGCAGGGCATCTGGCTACATCCCGGCCACTGTTTTTTCACGGTGCTCCTCCTCTTCATTTACGGTTTGAGGGGCCGAGGTTTTGGCCGTTATCTTCTCTTTCCCCTGCATCTCTGTAGGCTTTACGTTCTCCTCTATGGCTGTCTCGGTTTCCCTCTTGGCCAGTGGCCTTTTCTCACTGTCCGCTTGCCCCAAGTAGTCCATAGCGCGCTCGTACAGCTCGTAGGGGAACTGCCCCTTCAGCTGCGCCTGGGTGTCCCGTTTGGTGATGGTGTTGGGGTACTCTGTGAGGATTTTGGCAGCCAGGTATGTTGTCACCTCGTCTTCCACGTCACCACCATCATCGTCATCGTCAGCACCGTCGGCCTCACGCTTTAGGGGCATTTTGTTGAGCTCGGAGAGAAACAGATTCTCCCTGCGTCCGGAGGGAGGCGGGATTTTAACGGGACCTGAATTTGCTGCAGGGTTGGACGCCACTGGGATTCTGTCTGAGGGCTGAGGGGTCTTCATGGGTCTCTGTACCACGGGATACTCGTTACTGATTGTCTCTACCCCGATGATGTCTAAAAAGTCTTCTCTGTCCATATCATCAGGGGCAGTCTTGCTTTTCAGCGGCAGTCTGCGGCTGAAGTACCTTATCTTGGGGGTTTGGCCGGCATTGGTGTAGCGAGCTGCGGCTTGGGGATCGCGGTGGAGCTTTCTGAGCTCCTCGGTGAGCAGCATATCGATAAGATCTTGCGGAGGGACGTGCAGTTTCAGGGAGAGCTCCAGCAATTCCTTCACTGTCCGAGGATCCACGATTGAGGGACGGATCAGTCTCTTTTTCTGGTCACCGGTCTTATCCCTCTTCTGTGTCTGGTCGCTCATCTCCAGGACCTTCAACAGGTAATAATCTATCAGCTTAGTGTCATCGTCAGCCTCTTCTTGGTTCTGGTTGGCCCGGCGTTGCATCTGCTCCCTCTCTGATTCCTCCTGTTCACCAAGCGCCCTGTCCATTTCTTCGTGGCTCCCATTGACCATCTCCTCCGCCTCTTCCCTCTCCTCCACTGGGACCCACTCCTCGCCTCCGGCCACATCCTCATAGGCCTGGTTTCTCAGGCTGAGCCTATCCTCTTCTTCTTCCCCGTCATCCCCGTCTCTCTTCTGGCCAGAGATTGTGGGCATTCTACCGAGCTCATCGAAGATGGACCGTAAATTGGCGAGGCTCTGGGGTGTGTACTGCTCATCCAGGTCCTCGGTAGCCCGCTTGGAAGCGTCGGTATTTTCCTCGTCCTCAAACATCAGCGGGTACTTCTTGTGGGGTCTGGGGAAATTGCCGTAATCTACCGGTGCGCTCTCGGGCATTTCAGTATCTTTGGTGCGGTGCCTGTGCGCGCGGCGGTCGTTTCTTGGCGGCGGTGCGGGGCTAAGCTTTGTGTCTTTCCCGGTCTGATCCTGGAGAGACCTGAGCAGTGCTTTCATCAACTGCTCAGCGGTAATGTCCTGCCTCTGCATGCCTGGGGAAGGCTGATGGTCCCCGGGACCCTCGTCCTGCTGCGAGGCGAGCTGAAGTAGGACCCTGAACTTCTCCACTTCGTCGTAATCCACGGGTTCAGGTTGGCCCCCGTTTCGCTGCTGTTTCAGGTTTTCAATGTACTCCAGGGCTTTGATCATGTCGGAGCTGGGTGGATACGCAGCGGGCTGCCCATCGCTCTCCCCGCCTCGGAGCCTGTAGTGACGGGAGAGAGACGCAGCCTGCACGGCGCATCCATGAAGGAGGAAGGCGAGCAGGACCACGGCTCCCCCCGCGGGCAACTTGTGGTGGAAATGCAGCATTATAGGCAAATTATTACCTGGAAAACAAGAGAGTAGCAAATGCTAGTGAAACAATGGGAAAAAAAATCCAGAACATTGATTATTTTCATTTCTTCAGTAATCTTAACTAAAAGCTTACTAGAAGACAAAGAGCATGAGCATAAACAAGTATTTTTCCCCCTTGGATTTGTATGCCTATCAGGGAGTTACGCTCTGCAAATTGAATGATACGATGGTGTGCGTGAGAAGAAACACATCGCTGGATGAGTCACTCCCCGTCTTGTTATTGACAGCGTTAAAATCGATTTCCTCAAGTCAGCATACACATTAATTATAAAACGCTTTGTTATTTCACACAGCTCACTATAATCCCCGATTGCGGAAGGATGCGTTTCATTTCACATTCATTATTTGAATCTTTCTAATGTAAAGTGTCGAGATCTGCGAGAAGCTATGATTAAAACAGACTGTCTTCTAATTTTATGCCTCTAGATATTAACCTAAATCAAATAAACTAAATAAACTCCACTGAAAAATGTGGTTTACCTTTGGCAATAAAGCTCAGACAGCAGTAAGGGTGTATGACATCTCCTCAGTAGCGGTGCTGTTCACTTCTGTTTTCAGCACTTGGACAGCTCCCCTCATTATATGAGGCAACACCTGACCACCGCGTCATCACACAACACACGCAATAACCGGTCCTGAAAAATCCATATAAATGATTCAGGTTTATGATATGGCATACTAATAGCCACGTTTAAAAATAGCCCTCAATGCTGTCTGTTGCACAGCACCGCTCTGTAGAAGCTATTCACTGGAAGGATGTTTAGGGCTGCTGCTGCATGTCTCTCAGGAAAGGTGTTTGTTAGATTCAGTCATGGAAACATTTAAAGTTTAAAGTGTTAACTACAGGAGACTCCACTTCCGATTTATATATATAAAACTGAAACCAACTTTTAGGCGCCAGTTTTATGAGATTAAAGATGTAACGAACCAAAATGTGCCAACGCCAACTCCCCTTTTGTAACGAGGGGTTATTTAAAATGCACTTTAGTTCACTAAAACAACGTGCAGTTTAACATCGCTGCACGATCTCAGCGTGGCAGTGGAAGAGTTAAACCCTCTAGCGATGACTCACAGACTAAAACCACCGCGGAGTTGCTGTCGCAGTTGAGCAGCCCCCACCAAACCCCTCCTCCCCCTCCTCCTCCTTCTCTCGCTCTCTCTCTCTCGTCGATTACAGGGATGTGATAAACACTGAACCTCTGTTGGGGGCCAGAAGCTCCGGCATTCCGCAGGTCCACAAGATAAACGGTCTGCAGCAGGCAAGCTACCGATAAAAGGTGTCGATTGGCTGGTGACAGGTGAAGTTTATGGTGAGATCGATAGCCTTATTAAACACTTGGGCTTCAGCCTCACATTATCCACTGAATATCTGTGATTATCCTACAGTGACACCTTCATATGCTAGACCAATCAACAGCACTATACAGGGGTTACAAGGTGACGCAATACAAATATCAGATGCCAAAGAGGTCAAGAACATCCCAAAGAAATTGATTTCATGTAACATGGGCCAACTTAGTATACTTTGGCCAGATATCTGAATACTTCAATGTATTAAAATTTATTTTAACATTAAGATTCCAGTAGAACTCCTGTTTCATGTTTTCCCCAGGTCCTTGTTGGTGTCTCCTTACAATCCTCCCCTCATGCTCCAACAACATCTTAAGTCTCTAAAGTGCTTCTAGTCAGTGTCCTCTGACACCCCACACTCATAAGTGCTCTTCCATTTAAGCCCAGCTCTACCCCCCCCCCACCACCACCACCACCACCACCACCAATTTCCATTGCACATCTAATTGCATCCAGTGTTTTGCTAATTTATTTTATTTTCCCATCC
Source organism: Archocentrus centrarchus (assembly GCF_007364275.1). Taxonomy (NCBI): domain Eukaryota; kingdom Metazoa; phylum Chordata; class Actinopteri; order Cichliformes; family Cichlidae; genus Archocentrus; species Archocentrus centrarchus. The sequence continues at coordinate 15,419,027 of NC_044362.1, forward strand.
TTTCACATTTCTTAAAAGAAAAAAAAAAAAAAAACCTGGCCAGTACTCAGTACTGAACGTCCGTCACAGAGGGGGAATGGAGGGTGACAACACTGGGGGGTTGCTTTTTAACTTGACTGTGCCCTCAACTGCCTGTCACGTATGGCTGTATGCAGAGAGCCTTGTGACGTTAAAAGACCCTCTGCGCTGCTCTGTGTGTGCTGCCTTGTTTAAGTTCAGCTTGGTGTGGGTGTGTGCGTGCGCGCAAAAACAGAGGGAGCAAATGGAAAAAAAACTGAATCACAGATCAAAACAGAGTTAAAGGGAAAGAGCGAGTGGCGTGTGTCGTTGTTTATAAAATGTGTTGTATAACCCCTCAGCATCACACTTTGGACATCACATCTCTCCATTCAGAAACAGCCTTCTCTGTGAGGGACAGCAGCAATGTCAGAGGTCACAGCAGTCAGATCGCTGCCTTATAAATTGAATTGAACTGTATCTCTCTTCAAAAGGGCACATTCTCTTGCATGCATATTAAGTTTCTGATGATGGAATATGCTCGTTGTCTATCAATTTTGCTGGAAATGAAGAAGCACGCAGAACTACATGAAGATAAATGCTCAGTTCATTTATCAGCCATGGCATTTACTAATGTCTTGTGTGCAAGAGTGAAAGTGGTATAATACATACAGCAAGTGAGAGCTGTCACACATTATTTTGAAGGAAAAAGTTCCCCAGATCAAGCTCCTCTTTAAGCTTTGTGTTGTGTCCATTTACAGTGTAGAAACAAGCACACAAATGACTCAGAAATGCTCAAATGTTATTTCTTTTAATCCCTAAATTTAACTTGTCATATTGTTTCTGCAATGCGTATGGTATTTCTTCAAACTTGCAGCTACTCTGCAAGTATCTAAGCTGTGGATCAGTCAGAGAAATGACCTGCTGGTCAGCTGAATGTTGTGACGTGGAAAGCTGTTGGAATAGCTGGTTGGGTTTAAAGGATGTGTGTGCTTCTATTTGTATGTTTATTTATTGTTGTGTAAGTTATATCAACCCCCTGGGCACCGCGATGATTCTGAGTGATGGATCAGAGGTTTCTAAACTCATATCCCAGCAGGCTGCTGCTGGTAAAAGATTCACTGACTGAATCTGTTATTCCTCTCTGGGGTTTGTGATGTGCTGTCTCTGTGCATCATTCCATACAGATTAATTACTTCAGACATTAAAAAGAAAATAAACATTCCCAGTGATCAGTACTGTTGCATTCTCTCTGTCTTTGTGTGTGCCTCTTTTGCTCTCTTAATCAATGAGAATAACTGCAGGGAAAGGGGAAAATGATAGTAATTAGATTACGAGTCTTTAGTGCCGCTCTCATCCTCTCATTGGCTTTGTTTCCTGCTTCTTCAGTGCTCTTGTTCTCTTTCTCCCTATTGAACTCTACATCTATTGATAATAAAGACTTTTATTAAACAGTACAGAAATCTTTTTGGCAAAGTATTGATGATATGGCTCACTCATTTGGTTGCTAAGTTACATAGTAGTATGTTTCAGAGGCCCCCCCCCCTTCCCCAAGTAATCCCATTTTGAAGTTTATCTTTCCACTGAAATATTTCTCTGTACCTTCTTCTACATCTACTCTCCCCTCTAGATAAGGGAACTCATAGATGTTCTGCACCTCTTAATTTACAAAACAAGGCAGTCAGCCTGTCCTGGCAAAGCAGAAGACCTGAGGTCAGGCCATAGTGTTCTAAAAGGTTCCACCATGCTCAGCCTTTTCACAACTGCCCAGATACCAGATAGTGAGACCTCACCCAGCATAGGCATCACCCCTCCTAAAAAACAAAATGAAAAACAAACAAAAAACTAAATAAATAAAGCTCACAAAAATAAAGAATGAGCCAAAAGCTTCCATTTAAGTACATAAAAAGTTTTTTGCCCCTATTTCTATAGTTTTCATTATGAACTTTTTTATATTCAGCTCTTACTCAAGGTGTGTTTCAAAGGGAAAAAAAAAACTTGAATTCCTTTCATGACTCATGGATTTCATGGATTCTGGAGTTGCATTACTTTTCTAAAGAAGAAAAGACCTAGAATCACAGATATGCAGTGCAGACTTTATTAAACTAGTTGTATTTTCAGGGCAGCATCCTTTAGATTTTAGAGATTAAAAGTATGAAAATAACACATTTATAACTTTCAATGCAACCAGATGCAGAGCCACAGTATTTCACTGATTTTAATCTAGTCAGAAAATACTGAAAATTAGCCTTTTTTTTTTTCTTGGAGGAGTGGATTTGCTCAATGCACAGTCTTTGTTATGAAGAATATTGTTTCAGCATGTGACTTCCAATTTTTATAACAGAACCAAATTTATATGTGTGATTTAATTTTACTTCCTTTCTCGCTCTACCTCATAAACTGTAATTTTTCTCTATAATCATTGAATATCTTTCTTCCACTCCTATTTAAACCTATAGCGGCTGCTCTAATCTGGGAGATACTGCTAATGTTTACCTCACATCAGTCAGAGATGCGGGGAGAAAATTACACCAGCTCAACAATGGCTTGCTTTCCTCATAATGATACAGGTGTACATGCCTATATTTGCACACTCCTAACACATATGCAGCAGCACAAATCTGCATCTCAGGGTTTTTTTTTTTTTTTTTTTTTTTTTGCTGTGTGTTCAGATTTTTGCATCAGTCAGCTCAAGGACCCGTGACTCAGCCGAGAGCTTCAACAATCACCACTGATTTCAGCCTTTTTCCTTGAATGGCCTAGCATTCGGTGTGTGCGGTTAAATAATGTTGTGTTTAAAAAAGCAAAGAAGAAGAAGGTATAGATAGAGCTGCATGTTGTCATCCCCTCCTCCTCCTTTGTTTTGTTTCCCTCCTCCTCACCTCTTCACCTCCCCCATCACCACATCATGAGGTGGGAGGGCACGCGGAATGGCGCGCCCGTTGTCATGGCTCACCTTCCTTTTAACCAACGTCTCCATGGTGATGCTGTCTCACTGCCTTTCATCTGCCTCCACCTTCATCTCTTCCCACAGGTTGGTATCCTCGTCTCCTTCGTTAGACTCTCCAGTTTAGCTACTCATTTTCTTAGTGACGTGCATTCATTACATTTTCTCCTTCTGTTGTACCCATCTGGCTCATCCTTCTCCTTGAGCCAATTACTGTGAATAAAGCATGGTCCTTGTCTTCAGGAGGCAGGTTGTTTCAGGAACAGAGATGATGGTGATTAGAGCCACAATATGTTGTCTGAGCCATTAGGATGGAAGGACAGAAATAAGGAGAGGAAGCATGCTAGCTGAGCAGCATAGGGAGGGCAGAGGAGAAGTGAATGAAAGAAGGTGGAGATTCAATACAAGCTTAGCCTTTCTGAAAAGGGCACATGTCCACATAATGCTACAGCAATGCAGCAGAGGACCTGTGGGAGTGGATCAAATATCTCTGCATTAATGAGACTGGGTTCAACAGCCAGGCCTCCATTCCTCCTCTGCTAATGATCATCTTTGGATTCCTTCCATTAAAAAACAAAACAAAATACAGTTTGACATTTTTGGGAATGTGCTTATTAATTTTCTTGAGTTAGGCTACATGAGAATATTGTTGCCACTCTAATTTTTCCAGTTAGCTTATAAAAAGGACTGGAAACAGGGTGGCTCCCACCAAAGCAAATCATTCTTCCACTAATCAATTACACATCTTGTTCCTTTAATCAGTACAAAAACAGAAGATCTGGGGTGATTTCACAGGTTTTGTGTGCCAAACTGTTTCTTGGCTAAGTGTCAGTAATATCCTAGAGTCTTGGCTGGGTTCATGGGAACTCACTCTCAACTGATAAACAACATGCACTTCAGTTTCAGCATGACTTTCCCAATTTCCAGCTACACATTTAACAAACCATGCCAAACTATTCCCTTAACTCTTAAATAAACATTCTTCTTATCAAGGATAGATTTCTGAGGGTTGCATGCATTTTTTTTTCTTTCCCACCAGAGAACACCACTCCTTTTCTTTCCCCACTCTTCACCTCATTATTATTTTTTTCCTTTTTCTTTTTTACAGTCTGACAAAGGTGCTATTTTAGTCATGCCTACCTGGCTGTCTCTACCGTCACAACCTGATTCTTTAGCAACCACTCCCAAGTTTGCGGCATTATTTATTTATTTATTTTCTAACCCCTTAACTTCTCCTCTGCCCCTTTCAGCAGTGCCTCCCACTGGCCTCCTGACCTCAATCTTGTGCTTTTCACTCCTTGTTATTACCTTTCATCCTCCTGCTTCTTTACCTTGTACATATTAATGAATGAGAGCACTTGCTGTGTTGTTCTGAATCATACTGAGAATGTGTGTGTGTGTGTGTGTGTGTGTGTGTGTGTGTGTGTGTGTGTGTGTATGGCTGTGCATGCATGTGTATATGAGCACACGTGCTTAGATTAGTGTGCATGGTGAGGGATTCAGCGTGACGCACTGGCTGACGTCACCAGAGGCCGAGAGAGGATGTGTTCCTGTCAAGGAAGAAAGCAGAATCAGAGCAACCACATGCAACAATAACGTGTATTTAAACCAGTGGAATATGAATCAGAAAACATTAATTTTAATTAGATTTATTGTCGCTGTTAATGATTAATAATGCACATTATCACAGGAAAAAAAAAGAAGAATGCTTGATAGACATTTTGCCATTCTGGTTGCTCCTTTTGCCTCCCTAATTGGTTGTGTGTAACAGTCTAATGTGTTTATAATTTGCTTAACTGTAAACTACAGTGTCTTGGTAACAGTGATGAATGTCGTGTTCATTAATGCATGGCACCTTTCCCAGTCTACCTCTGCATGTGCACAGTTTTTTTTTTTTAATGCAAAGCTGCTGGGAGATGTGTTTTTGCAGATGAGTCACTAAATGTTTGGGTGATGCTCAAATACCAGCACCCATCACAGAAATAGGCTACTGTAGCTTTGTTATTCTATTAGAAACCCAGCGTGTCTGTTTCTTGTGCGCCACATGGAGTTTGCTGGATGCTAAACAGTGTCCCTGCAGCGTGACACCATCAACAAGACTGCTTTTTGTCTGAGAATTTTAAATGTGCATTCTATTTCTGTCTCCCTTACTTTTCTCCACAGTTCATCCTCTAATCTCTCCATTAGTTAGTCTAGTTCCGTCTCATCCGTTGACCCTCCCACCACTCCCTTCTTCCACTCTCTCACCTCCCTACCATCTCTTTCTTTTCTTCTGCGATTTTCCTTCACTGATGCTTCTTCATCTCTGCAGTCTCTGTCTCTCCCTTCACCACTCCCTGTTGGAGAGATGATGCTGTCCTGGCTGCCTCCCAGACTGCTGCTGCCCCCCTCCCAAAAAAAAAAAAAACTTCGCTCCTCCACCCCCACTCCCGATGCTATAAATACCCAGCATCGGTGAGTCATCACCCAGACGTATCAGTTGCCTCTCTCTCTCGTTTTTTCTCTCTCTCCTCTCTGCTTCACCATCCTCATCCTCACCCCCACCACCCGCTATCTCTTTGCTCACGCTCATTACCAGACCTCACACATTTTCCCACCTCCACTTTGGCCCTCGCTTCACAATGACCCAGCTAAGCTAAGCCGAAGCCCAGTGCCTGGGCCCGGCATGGGGCAGCCTGCCATCAGAGAGCGCAAAGCCAAAGGTCAGCCTAACACATTACCAGCCAAAAAAACAAAATCAGCGTGAAACAGAGCATAAACACGATCAGGCAAAACTTACAGCATCACATTCACTCACTTCCCAATTAGGCGATGGAAAATGTCTCCAGTACTTTTACATAAATGACCCTTAGGGATTCAAAACATGTTCATCTTTAACAGTATCAAATGATCTGTTTGTTCCAGGACAGTATAAATGAAGTGATATAGCCTGCTAATATTCAATATCATTTTTACATTTCACTGTATTTCAACACAGAATGGTTTGTGAAAGCCTTTGAAGCCTAATTTAAATTGAGTATTTATTTATTTAAACCAACACAATATGAGTTCCAGTGATTTAAGAGGTTAATGCAAACCACAATCTGCATCATCAAATACTTATTTTACAAAAGGTTTTCAACATTCACCTTCTCCTCAGCTGCCATTTATCCACACTTCATTGTCTATCTTAGTGTGTCAGCAGTGGAGAGGGATACCTTAATCCCAGTCCTCAGCCTCAGATGTAATCATGCTCATTTTTTTTCCAGACACCACCCACTTCTCCAGAGTTACAAGGCAGCTAAGGTTCGGCTTCAGTCATCCTTGGGTAAACTCCAGTATGGCTTATTGGCTCACACTGGAGTGTGCGCATAAAACACAAAGTTTTTTTGCGCACCTCTGAGTCATAAGTAGGCAGGAAGAGAGAGCCAAGCAAAGCGAGACGAAGGAGAAAGGGGGAAAAAAAAAAAGTTGGAATAAAGTGTCAGAGAGCAAACCAAGGACAAGCACAGTAACACACATATACGCGCGCGCACAAACAAACCACATTCATACAGTATGAAAGATGTCCTTCACTGTTTCCTTGCTGTTGCTGTCTTTGTGGTAGAGCCGCTCTTCTCTGGGTGTGTGCGTGCGTCAGAATCAGTGGGCTAATAAGGGAGCATTATGCTTCCGACTTACTCACTCGTCCCATAGGGTTGGATGGAGGGAATAAAGAGGAGGATGAGGAGGGGTTGGAAGAATTGCTTGACTCTCTGTGGTCTTGTAGTTTCATTTTAAACCAAATGCAGCAGCAAAGATGGAACCAGCAAAATGAAAAGTGTTCTCTGTGACATTAAAGACTCACTTGTGGTTCATTTAATTTCATTCCAAGGTCTATTATAAATTCATATGAATTCTGATATGCATTATGATGTCGACACCGTTACTGGAAAGCTTACATACACTTGCATTCATTATTAAATTGTGCTTTGCTAATCAGGCTTTTAACAGCTCCAGGCAGTACCACAGAACTAATGTAAATACTGGCTTGTGTACTCAGAGTTTTGGGCTAGCAGCAACGTTTGCGCTTGAATAATGAGGTGCAGCTCCTGAAATGACCACTTGAGGCTGGTTAAAATCATCCTGGTACAAAAGCAGCTTTGGTCTTGAATTTAATGAGGCTTTTCAGAGTCACTGGACCTCTCAAACACGTTGTGGTGTTACTGTTTTGTGGAGCATTTTTACTGGAGTTATTTGATAAATAGTACAGTACTGTGCAAAAGTCTTGAGCCACCCCTCATATCTTCATATTTTGTTAAGAAATGGGAAATACTTGCAGTGATTTATTGAAATGTGCAAACAAACTACATACATGGAATGAGAATATATGAGACAAAAACAGTGTGTATAATGCCAACAAAATTGAAAGCACAGCCTGACCTCTCTTTGGCAGAGTTCTTGTCATTTCTTTAAGTAGTCTTCAGGAATCGTTTTCCAGGCTTCTTGATGGACATTCAAGAGAGATTTAATTGACCTGAAATGCTGTTCACAGGGTAACAGGTCAAACAAGTGATGGGCAGGATGTAAGGGGTCTCCTGTCCTTTAATATTGAGAACAGTCAGGTTGTTCAGCGAGCACCAGTGGGACAGTTGCCAATCAGATGCTTTCCAGATGGTATTACATGGGGGATCAAAATCTGATTGTACTTTTCTGCATGCAAGAGATTAAGTCTCTTGTCTCTCAACCAAAAGTTCTATGCTCTGTTATTAGTGAACTAAATTCTAGTATTTTTGTAATATGTTACTTTGCACTTGTTAGTATAAGTCTTGGAGTGCATATTACTAAGCAAGCTTGCTAGTTCACTGACATTGTAGCACTCCACCCTATCATCTAAATATGGACATTTCTGACTTTAAAAAAAAAAAAAAAGTGGTAACTATAAAGCTCGACTGGAGGCTTTAAAAAGCATGTATCCATGTTGAGATATCTACATCTTTTAGATAGTCTGTGGTTTTGGGGTTGATCAACAAAATAAGATTGTACGCAGCCCTAGAGCTCAGTAATGGATCCAGACTTTGTCATGTATAGTGTATAGCAGCAGCTAGGTGTGCTTAGTGGGAATACAAGCTTCCTCTAATAAATCAATTTCTTATGAAGTCATCTGGAAAAAAAACAAAACAAATAAAACCAACCCTGCATTATGTACTAGCTTTAAATGAAGGTCGGCTTCCATAACTGCTTGTTCCGTTTGCGTAGAAGCGTCGCACAGCCTTTCACAAACCAGTCACACACGCACACACACTGGCCTTCGTTGCCATAGAAACTCTGCTTTGAGGATCATTCCAATCAAGCTGCTGATTATCAGTCATACGTTAGGCCTCACAGACTGCATTCAGGTGTTACACACACGCACAATGCTCCAAAGCACACAAACACCAGCAGTATTTACAACACAAACTTGTTTATTTCATGACATAGTTTTCAAGGCCAAATCACAAATAAATAAAAGGAGGAGACACTTGCAGTAGCTCAGCTCGCAGGGCCACTTAACCACACAAAACAGGGAGGAACCCCCCCCCCCCCCCCCCCCCTAAACTGGTCAGTTACAAAGATTATTAAACATATTAACAGGAGGCTTTACACCTGTACAGGTATTGGTACTTTTAATGAACTTTGATCAGTGACACCCCATCCCCCCACCCCTATATTTACAAAGCAAGTGAAAATACAACAGGAATAGTAAAATTCATCTCAGCACCACCCTGTCTTTGCCTTGTTGTTAGTTCAGATGAATCTTGTTAGTATAACATGATGTGTGCCATCAAGAAAAATGCATGGAGTGCTTCACATTCTAAAGACCCCTGAAGACAGCTCATGTGTGTCGGAAGGCAACTAGCCGCCTCGAGCCAGGCAGAGAAAAAGCAGCAAACAGCACAAGAAGCTACTGAATTTTCACTGAATTGTAAGGAGAATTTTTATTGAAAAAAAAAAAAAAACCCACACAAAGGGAGGAATGGGTTCCCCCGCTTTGTCACAACAGTATGGTTAAACCTTTACACGCTAAAGTGATCCTTATGTATGAACTCAGACATCTGATGACAGACGGTGTTAAGTGTACCTGACTGTACCTTTTATTAATGCTATGCATCTTCAGTACAAGCAAAGCAGGGTTTGCATTCAGAGAAGGTGGCTGTAAGAAAGATTTAAATCTTACAAAAAGGGACCGTGGACCACAAATCTAAGAAAAGAGGAAAGGAGGAAATACCAAAGCTGTTAAAGTCACTTTGCACTAATGCCATTCAGAGAACCATCAGCCACCAGCACCGATCCATAAACCTACATTAATTAAAGCATGTTTTTACAAGAGTTCAAATAAATGGTGGGTGCCCGTAGCACCGGAGACCCTTTTATATATACACACTGCACAACTATTACTGTACATATAAACCAATTTCAAGATACGGAAATGTGAATTGAGCTTAGGCTGTCCATACACTCACAACCTAAACGAGTGTATCCATAGATAATTTCTTCAGTTGTTTGGAGTGCGATTCTCTCTTATAGTGAGGTGGTTTGGTACATTTGCACACTTTTCATCATGCAATTTCTACAATGCCAGATACAACTTTTTAAAACTTTACAGTCTTAATATATTTGCACAGTACGTTCAAAAGGAGCTACATCTAGATTTCCCTATCAGTGTCTCTCTACCATCTTCCACATTTCTATGTTTTTTTTCCTACAGGCCTTCCATTATGCACTGAAGTTGAGGCCTAAATGTTAACACGCCATGAAAGGGCTGACGCCTGTGCTTTTTTTTTTTTTTCCTTCTTAGATACTTTAATATTTGAGTATAAATATTGCACATTCATTTTGTATGTCTTTTTTTTTATAAGTAAAAAGGTTAAGGTAACAGTAAACAGACCTATGGTAAAAACATGTACAATTGCACCAAAAAGTAACCAGGACAGCAGTCAATGAAAGGCTAACTAGTGTAACTATTCTTCCTACAGTAAACAACTGAGTTCCCTTGAAGCCATCCATTTGGTGTATTGGTCATGATTGGAGTGAAGGAATGTGGCAGGGCTAGTGTATGTCAGTGAACCAACAAAAAAAAAAAAAAAAAAAGAAAAATTATATATATATATATATATATATATATATATATATATATATATATATATATATATATATATATATATATATATATGGGATCAGCAGAAGGGATATGACTCCATCGTTTATACTAATCAAGTCAATAAACCAAAATTCAAATGCACAGACCTTATGACACAGGCAAATAAAGGGAGAAAAAAAGATAAGAAAGGAAAAAAAAGCTTGTAAACAAAGACCATAAGAACAATTAGCATAAACAACCCCCCCCCCCCCTCAAATAATACCTCCATAAAGTAACAGTAAGAAAATTTATTCTGATACATCCTAATGCTCAATCTCTCATGGCTTTGGAACACCCATTCCTTACACAGAGAAATACTCAAATGGGTTTAAAAGCTAACAAACCAAACATGAAGGAAATGTTGAAACACAGATTTAAAAAAAAAAAATAAGATGAAGATCATAGAGATCCCTGCAAAGATTCCAACCTGAATGTTACTTTGAGCCCAGGGGGGCGTCCCTCTGTCGGGCTCATGCTACCCCATTTCCCTGCCAGGGGTCCGCACTTCATGTCCAACCTGGTGGCATACTCCAGCAAGCACGGCAGCAGGAGGAGAAGCAAACAGAGTGCGCTCACTGACATGAGTTCAGCTGCAACAAGCTTGACTTTTTTTTTTTTCACTTCAAGTCATGCAAAGCTCTGACTTCATTCGTTGTCATGGTAGTCACAGCAACTCAAAGAGCCAAATCCTTCAAAAAGGAGTGGTTAGTGCATTGCACTGTGCATGCCTGGCTGGCTCAGCTGTCTGTTGAGCCTCTTAGAGCTTGACAGAAACCATTAAGCTGGATTCAAGTTTTCCCCCCTGCTTTGATCGAAGCTGGTTGCAGGGAAGCCGAGGAGGAGGTGCATGGATCTCTGTGTGTGTCAGTAATCTTGTGTGTGTGTGTTACTGGTATCTTAACTGTAACTCCTTTGAAAGTAGTCTTGGTAGTAGCATTTGAGCTCCATATGGGTGTATGCAGGTATATATGTGTATGTGTTTTTGCGTAATTGGGAGTGTGTCTGTGTGTTATTTCCCCCCGTACATCCTCTCGATATCTTCCTGGTAGTGGGTCTTTAGCTCCTTGCGTTTTAGTTTGAATGCATCAGTGACCAAGCCAGTCTCTGGAGTCCAGGGCTCAGCGCTCAGCCGGATCTTCTTGGGAATTTCAAATCGCTCCAGTTTTGCTGGATGTGAGAGAACACAATCACAAGTCAGCCTCACAGATAGAGTGTAATCCTAGTGCAAAGTCTGACACAGGGCATGGGATGCTAGCTCACCAAATCTGAGCAAATTACTCAGATGTCTCACTTCAGTTTTGTTAATGATATTATACTTGGGAGATAAGGCTTTTTCCCCTCTACCTGAGATAGCAGCTTCAGTAATGATGCGGAGGACCTCCTTCTCTATCTGGGAGTCGTTGCAGATTTCTTCCCACGTGCCCTTTATATGCATCTGCTGTGCCAGTGCCGTTAGCTGCTTGTGGTTAGGCACCACAAAGCTGATCACATATGACTGGTCACTGAAAACAAAGACAGACAGTATTGAAAAGAAAGAAAGGATATAGAACAGACAGTTGCAATGTTGGCACTTTATTAGGTCTGCATTGAGTTTTACTAATACTTTCTCCCAGTGCCTGAGAAACAAACAGATTCAGAGAGAAAGTCTGCAGGATGTTACCTGTTGGCATAGGCACAAATATTGTCTATGAGTGAGCAGTTCTTCAGAACAGCCTCCACTTTTCCTAGAGAGACGTATTCGCCCGCCTGCAATTTCACCAGGTCCTTCTTGCGGTCTGTGACAAAAAAGAAGAAATATTAAAATCCTGACAGATTTTTCCATTTGTATCACATGCAAGCAATCTCATTGTTGTGTTTTTTACCGATGATCTTGAGGCATCCATCAGGGTGGAATTCTCCAATGTCTCCCGTGCAAAACCATCTCTGGCCATTTTTATCGACAAAAAAGTCATCTTGGTTCTTGCCTTCACTTTGTAGTAACCCATTGTTACATTGGGCCCACCAATCAAAATTTCCCCTCGTGGGTTGGGGTTGGGCTGTGCGGTAGTAACCACCTAAGGAAGGGCACGGGATTTGGTTTGATTATATATATTAAAAATAAAATAAAATAAAAGAATATAATACTAAGATAACTATAATATATATTATATATATATAATTTATCTATATATCGATATATATAACTAGTATATATATATATAATCTATATATATATATCTACTCTATCTACACTATTTTCTATATAATATATATATATCACTAATCTAATAATATCTCATATTTATATCATATATATATAATACCTCAATCTTATCCTATAATCTCATTATATATCTCCATAATAATATATCTAAATAACGCCATATATATATATATACCTAATATTCTTATATTCTCAATAACCATAATATAATATATATAATATATACATATTATATATATATATATATCATAATATTCTATATACTATATATGTATATATATATACTTACATGTATCTTCATGTATATATATATATATAATATTATTTATAAATAAATCACTGTATATATATATATTATGTCTATTCTAATAATCTCTTCTCTCGCATCCTCTTCTGTCTCTCTCGCTCTCGATCCTCTCTCTCCTTCTCTCCCTCTTCCCTGGTATCATCTCATCTCTCTCTCTCTCTCTCTCATCCTCCTCTCTCTCTCTAATCTTCCTCTCTCCTCTCTCCCTCCCTCCCTCCTCTTCTCTCTCCTCTCTATCTCCCTCCCTCCCTCCTCATTCTCTCTCTCTCTCTCTATCTATTATTAGGGGCTGCAACGATGTCATCCGATTACTCGATTAAATTCGATTCTAAACATTTATATCGACACAATTTAAACTAGTGTCGATGCTCTCGTTTAAAAAACTCTGCAGCGCTTCATCTGTCTCGGTGTAAGCGGCGCTCCTCACTAGCATTAGCAGCATTTGTGCTGACGTTTTTTTGTGGGTTTTAGTGGGGGCTGGCAACCAACATTAAGAAACTGCATTACCAAAAAAAAAAAAAACCAAAACCCCGCCACCTACCTGGACTGGAGTGGGTGAATCACTCACGTAACACAAAAGCCAAACAATTCTAAAAAGCTCGCCGTCGGCTGCGATTGATTCCTTCACACAGAGGGGATTCATCACTAGAGTTTGCCACCTGTCCTCGTAAAATACAGAACCCCCTTATGTTCGGGAATCCGTGGAATACGGCCCGTAACATGCGTGTTCCGTACTTTAAGGGACGTGTGGGCAACTGTCCCCGCTGACTGCGTTTTCCACACGCCTCCACTGCTTTCTCTGTGTGTCTGTGTGTGTTTGCTCGCTGATATTTTTCAGCTGCTATTTTTTGTCTTTCTTCAGTGTAGCTACCAGATGGTTGGCTAGCGACCGCGGGCCCAATTAGCATAAGCGATGGTTCGGTAACCGGGAAGTGGCCAGCCCCAACATGAACCGAGAGGCTCTTCAAAAAATATTGTTTTTAATATCTTTAATCCCATTATTAGTGACTAAAATATAGACCTTCAGTAGAAACTATTTTCGAGATGCTTGTGAATAAAAAGCATTCCAATTACACCATTACTCACAGCATGCGCCATGGCTCCCGCAGCCACTAGTTTTTCAAACACTCATAGCAGCAGCGGTTTTAAAACTAAAACTGCGCAAGCTCAAAGAGGGCGAAGCCTGTGACGGTGATCTCAATAGTGAAAAGGAAACGTTTTTCCAGCGTCCAAAACAACAGCTTTTTTCTTTTAGTAACAATCATTAATCTGTGAAACAGCTGGAGGTCCTTCATCAAGCACCTGAATCAGCAAGTTTTAAGGTGAAGAAAGAAGGACGTTGTAGCTGCTTCCATTCAACCGCTGTTTTGTTCACAGGCGAAAAAACTGCAGTAGGAAGTTCAAATATGCAGATAAACTGTTTTAATAAAAAAAAGTATTTCTTATCCGATTACTCGATTAATCGCTGGAATAATCCGACTAGAATATACTCGATTATTAAAATAATCGTTGTATGCATCAGCCCTAATTATACATAATTTATATATATATATATACTATATATATATAATAATAAAATAATATTTATCTATATAATAATATATATAAATTATATAGTATATATATAATATATATATATCTAAATATATATATATATATTATATATAAATAAAATAAATATATATATATATATATATATCTATCTATTCTATATAATATAAATAAATTTATATATCTCTCTCTCTCTCTCTCCTCTCTCTACCCCATTCTCTCTCTCCGCTTCTCTCTCTATCTCCCCTTCCTCTCTCGCTCTCTCCTCTATCTCTCTCTCTCCCTCTCATGTCTCTCTCTCTCCTCTTCTCTCTCTCTCTCGCTCTCTCTCCTCTCTCTCTCCTCTTCTCTCTCTCCTCCTCTGCTCTCATCTCTCTCTCTCTATCTCTCTCTCTCTAATCCATCCTCTCTCTCTTCTTCTCTTCTCTCTCTCTTCTCTCCTCTCTATCCTAATCTCTCTCTCTCTCTCTCTCCTCTTATTTATATCTTATATATATATATCTATATATATAATATTATATCATTATATCTATCTCTATTTTTATTTTTTTTTTTAATTAACTAACTAGGGACTGATTTGCCCAGTTTATACTCCCCTCTTTCCCAGTCCTTCATTGTGATCTCTGAACAACCAGTGGAGCACCAACCCGCCCTGTGCGGTAGTCGCCAAACTGAATATACGCAGTAAAAAGACTTGAATGAAAAATTAAACGCTAATATAAGCTTCTTTTATAATTGTTCCGCTCGTTACTTTCCCAAAAGGCGCAGCAAATACATCTACTCTTTCACTCTTTCATCTTTACTCACTTTTCACTGATGTGCCAGCTTGCCTCTCCAACAAGTTCGGTCAACCATAGCCTTGGGCCTTGCCCTACGGACAGCAACATACAGAAATGTTTCATAATCTCTGTGTAGCATGCATCCGAGAGGGGAGCACCGCCAGAAAGCAGCAACCGCGTTTTCCCTCCCAAGAGCGCACGGACACGTTTGAACACCAGACTGAGGGGGAGGGAAAAAAAAAGACAGGAAAAAGAGAGCAGGGTGATGATAACTGCAAGTGGAGGAGATTCAGGCAACTACTAAAAGGGCTTTGAAAAGTTAGCTGTAAAGCGTCATAGCATCCAGATATTGACTTGTACTGAAAAGTGTTCTGTGCAAACACAATATGAGAGTCAATCCTACCCAAATACTCACACAGGATTGAGAGTAATTGCTCTCTTTTGTTATGATTTATGATTAGCCAAGTAGGAACAGACGTAAATGTTCGCTTGTCTATAACAGAGAAAGCAAACATGAACTTCTTATGCTTAATACAGGCCTGCTCCTCTCAGACAGAAGATCTGAACAGCAGGTGGGTGGGGCTTCTTTGCTCACAACTGGGCTGTGTGCCTGATATCAACATCGTAGTACATACCCTGTCACTGACATCATACAGACCCAAACAGAAAATAAGGAAAAGCATAAAAGGTCCGCTTCACGTGTGTGGGTATTACCGGTCACAGAGAGGTGTACTGTAGCCTTTGGAGATCTGCTCCATCTTGTAGTTGTAAGCCAGCACAAACAGCGTCTTCTGGAATTTGCTCATCTCCTCCACTTTGGTCATTACGTTTTTGTAAATCCGATCCATGATCTCCTACACACCAAGCAGATGAACTCTCATTTAACATTCTGGCATTTAAAGGCCGCCTTCTCCCAGTATGTTTACCGGATTTAAATTGTAAGACGTAAAAGTGCCATGATAAATGATACTTACTGGTACAGCAGCCATGAGAGTGGGTTTAAGCACAGTGGTATCACCTTTACTGCCCTTCTTGATCTTGGTTGACTGGAATTAAAGAAGACAACAGGTAACTTTTAAAATCTTTAATTAATTATGAATTTGCAATGTACTGTTGGTGAGACGAGGAACAGACTGACTGTGCCAAAAGATGTTGCTGCCCATTTCTACACAGACCTGGTCGGCTAGAGTCTGAGGGGAGGAGTAGCCGATGCGACATCCGTGAGAGATGGAAACCAGTTCTGCACTGAGCTCCAAAACGTGGGCTAATGGCAGGTAGCCGATATAGGTGTCTGTCTCACTGTAAGCACAAAAATGAGCAAATCAATTACCTCTAGACACTGAAATAAAATTGAGATACAAAGAGTCAGTTTTCTGGCTCAGAGAATGCAGAGACACTGGAAATTCAGTGTACCAGAACATGACAAAAATCAGGGAGAAAGTGTCAGAGACCAGCGAGAAATCTGATATTGGCATACTTGAGGTTAGGGATTCGCTCCGCCATGCCTGTGATGCCAGCAATGATGTTGCCATGGGAGATCATGACACCCTTGGGGATGCCTGTGGAGCCGCTGGTGTACATGATAACTGCGATGTCTGAGGTCTCTGGCTTTCTGTGGTCTACTGCAACTACAGACACAAAGAAAAGAAGGGTAATGGCTACAGAGCATATTTTTGTAGAGCTGCAGCTAATAGCTTTTTCCTGTTTATTGCCTAGAAAAAAATGTTTTATAAAAAAAAAAAAAAAAAAAGGCTTGCTTTGCCCCAAAAAACTGTTCATATGTTTAAAAAACAATATTTATTATAGAAATAGAAAATAAAAAGATTTAAAAAAAAAAAAAAACTTCTCCTACAATGAAAAGTTGAACCAATATCTGGCACATTCTTACCAATTGATGATTAAGGATTGATTAATTGGGTTAGAGAGAGGAAAAAACCCCACTTTTTATTGCATATATATTTAGCAAGTGGTTTGATTAGCAAGTGCTTTAAATTTATATTAATGGGTCTAATTATTGTGTGATTCTTCTGTGTGAGTCTAGTCTTTAAAAGTGTCTGAAGACAAGGAAACTAAACTTGAGATGACACTTGTGTATATAAAACTGGACTCATTTAAAAACTCAATTCCTAACACACTACATTTGATAGAATAACATTTTAGATGTTTCTTTTAAAACAAACACAGCTGACGTGATGCTAGAACACACTTTCCTCTCAATAGCCTAAAAAGTTGCCCATCATGGCATCGAGTGTTTCGTAAGTGGTGATTTGACCTCCTGCTGTCACGCATAGCACATCACTCTAATTACACATTAGGGTGTTGGCTTTGTATTAAGCCTCCATCAGAACACTTCCACTTCCCTGACCAAATTAGAAACCTTTTCAATCACACTGCACGAACACTCACTATTGTCAGGCTTGGATCCTATCTCCTTCACAGTGTCCATGTTGTAGACCGTGATGCCTTTGGGAATGTCTGGCCAGCTTGTGGGTTTACTGTCCACTACGATGATATACTGCAGCCTCGGCACATCATACAGAATGGCCTGTGACATGGTGATAGATGCGGGAGGGAGGGAGTGGAAAAGTGATTAATTAAATTGTGCTGCACTTCTTATTGAGTGCTAATATTAAACACAATAAACCACCAGCCACTTGCTGACTTTGTTAAACAAAGTATACATGAGAGTGTCAGATGATAAGAAGTGTCAGAAAGTAAGCAGGTACCTTGAGACGGCTCTGGAGCAGGTCTTTGCTTGTAATGATGTGCGTGACTTCGGTCTCGTTCAGCCCATGAGCAATGGCCATGGGTCCGAGTGTGGCATACAAGGTCACAACTATCAAATTCAATTGCATTCATTTTAGTTAGACAGTCAAATCAAGTGATACTGTAAACTAAGGGGTGTGTTAATGTATGTGAAAAATATCCAAGTAGGAGTGCTTTCTAAATCCAAGCTGAATGTGCCAAAGTGAAAAAGAAAAATCTCCAAACCACTCCCTTAACTAGAGCCCCAACCAATACATTTGTCTATTGCAGTTACTGTATACTGGTATCAGATATGCTGCCTGACAGGAAAACCTGTTTTAAATAATACACAAAAATGTCCATCCATTTTCTTAAACACTTATCCAATTCAGGATTGTGATGGAGGCTGGAGCCTATCCTAGCTGTCATTAAACAAGAGGTGAGGTGCACTCTGTGGGTGGCCAGCCCACCACAGGGCTAACACAGAAAAACACCTACGGACATTTTCAAATCCCCAGTTCACCTAACACGCATGTCTTTGCTATGTTTAGCTATCTGGCAGGTTCGAACCAGGAACCCTCTAGCTGTGCACTGAAATTGCTAACCACTGCACCACTGTGTCGCAAAAATTTGTTTGGGGTAATTTTGAAAAGGTCTTAACCCGTCTGTCGGGCAGATCAGCTATGACTCTACTGTCTACAATGCTCTCAGCACTGTCTGCAGCACATGTAGCAAGTAGCATTTCAGCTGAGCAACCAATGCACAGCCAAGTGGTGTCTTCACAGAAAAACATTCACTAGTCTGTGAAATATATATTGCTGGGTAAGTTATTAATGGTGCGATTATTTTCCCCTTTTCAACACACCTCTAGCACTCAGTATGAAGAATAATGGAATCATTTATGTTTCAAATATTTTACTCCCTAAGAATCTGCACTGGCATCAGTCTCTAAAATTTCAGTACCCTCTGGGCTTTAAATACAGACTATAGAAATAAAATGTGGAAAATAAAGGCATTTTATCTGTTACTGAAAGGACTGTGCCCTGGACATTTTTGATTTTTTTATTATGAATATACATTTATCCTTCTGTCACTCACGTGGGAAAATTGTACATGAAGCAGGCTAGTGGCTGCAGTATCCACTCCGCTCTGGTCTCACAGAAGATGGGCGATGTTACAATGAGGCTTCTGATTGAGCGCTGCCCAGACCACTGCCAAACACTTTGCTGCCTGGTAGGCCTCCTCATAAGACAGCCAGTTATAGTTCCCGAGAATCACCTGCAAGGAACATGCAGTCTTAAGCATTATGTCCTCATATTACACCAAACAACATTAAAAAAAAAAAAAAAAAAAATGATGGTGGTGGTGCATATTTTATAACAGGGCTGGGAACTGTTTCAGACAAATGTGAACAGAAAAAAAATACAACCAAAATATCCACATATGTAGGATCAGCCCTGCTTTTTATTAGAAGGAATAATGAAACAGATTGAAACAGGAACCCACATGAGAGGCTGCAGATATGGTCTAATCTGCAATATTGAAACAGTTGAATCTGATAGTACCTCATGATGGCAGGCATGCAATATTATCATTTATAGCCAGCTAGTGCCATCTACAGTGCTTTTGTAGCTTTGCAGGTGTTAATTGGGCCGAGGGACGAAGGAGCAGAGACACTGCTGCTCTTCCACCCACATTCATCACACTGTGCACAGCAGCTGAGTGCACTCGTATAAACAAACTTCCTGTTATCTGACAGTCGCCTGACACTACATTCCTAAACCTAAATGGAATGAGAGGATATTCATCTTGACATGACTGCACCCACTGCTTCTTACATAAACTAATGAAACAAGTAGGGCTGCAGCTCTTGATTATTTTAGTAATTGAGTATCCTGTCAATTATTCCATTAATTAATCAGACAAGAAATACTTTTGTCTTATCAATGTCCTATTTTAAACTCCTGTAGCTTTTACTGCAGATTCTTCACTGTGTAAACAAACAGCGATGGATGGGAGCAGATACAAAGTTTGCTTTTCTTCATCTTAGAACTTGTGATCAGGTGTTTGATGAAGGACTACCTCCAGCTTTTTCCCCCAGTAAAAGGTTTAATGGTGATTACAGGAACAAGCGCTGCTGTTTTGGACACTAAAATGTTCTTCACTCCACCTGAGCTCACCGTCTCGGTAATGGCTCCACCTCCTTGGTCTTCACTCTTGCGTGTGTGTGTGTGTGTGTGTGTGTGTGTGTGTGTGTGTGGTGTGTGTGTGTGTGTGTGTGTGTGTGGTGTGGACAGAGCCATGTTAATCTATGACACATGATGTGCTGTGCTGCTGTTGTGTTATCAGTTTTTTGTTGGGAAAAACTGGGATGTGCATTGGCTTAATCTTGTAACACTTGATTCAAACACGTGCTCCCAGATACATTTCTACTGCAGGCCTATATTTAGTCGCAAATGTGGGTGAAATGCTCGCATTTACATGATGACAACTGAGCGCTACGGAGTTTAAATGAAGCACTGAAGCAAAAAATTTGTGTCAAGGATTTTTTTTAGTAATCCAATTATTTGAGTTACTCAATGAATGTTGCAGCTCTAGAAACAAGATACGAGTGTCGTAGTTTAATGTCTCACCTTTTTGAAGATCTTGCCGTTTGGCTGGAGCTCATCCTCCTCACTAAGCACCTCCCTTGTACCCAGACAGTCTCTCTTAGGAAACTTCTGTGCAGCATATTCAAACATTTGTCCAGGGTGTCCACACCAGGGTGTAGCCATGCCACCAGCCTCTTTTGGTTGTTGACTGCTCTGTAAGGCCCTGCTGGGTGCCCACTAACTGAGCGTGCCTTGATCCGACGGGCTCTTCCAAACTGGTGCCAGCCCCGGAGAAGAAGTACCAGGGTATGAAGGTAATGACGGAATAGACCCAGACCACAGAACGGAAAAACCTGCAGCAGCAGGGGGTTCATATCCTCCTTCAACTTCATCTTTAAAGATGAAGTCAGTGCTGGAAATGTACAAAACTTGTACCTGCCCTAAAATACTTTGACTTGTTGCTGAGGCTGAAGGGTTTTTTTTTTTTGCACAGCAAATCAAACTAAACCTGTAAGACAGAGAGAAACACACACAACATGAAACTTTAAGAGTATTGTCTGGAATAAAAATGCATTGATACCAAGTATTTGCCTCTGGTAAAACAATCTTTGCTTGCACCATCTCTCCCTATTCTTGGTCTCACTCTCAGTCAGCACTAGTCACCCCACCAGCACCAGCAGATATGCTTAGAGAGGAAGCATGGTGCGTGTTATGATTTTGACTGTAAGATAACAATTTAAGATTTACTAACAGAGCTGTTTCATTTCAGTGTAAGTAATTGTTGTTTGACAGTCTAAATTAGTATTGTGAGGGCAACACTTTATGGTCTGGAAACAAATTAGATCCTGCTGTCATTTCTTGTCATCTATAATTTTTAAATATTTTCTAGAACACTGTTAGATACACTTATGGAGATGATAGATATAGCAACAGCCTTACAAAACTCAGATAAACCAGGCCAAACAAACCTTTGGTAATACTGGAAACGATAAACTGTTAACCTTATAATCACCGACCGCTGAATCAAGGCAGTGGCTGCATTTAAGCCAGAGAACAATGCCTCTCTAATTTTCTGTGTGTCCAGTGTACTTCACTACTTGTTTCCAACAGGATCATAACATGTGCCCTATTCATTACTGCCCCGAGTTATTTGGCTATGCTACAAAAACCATTGGATCAACTCTGAACATATCCCAGAGAGCTCAGCTATTTGTAGTATATACTTAAAGCCAGAGGGTTAATTTGCAGAGTAGCCCTGCTGCCACACAGCCAGACCATATGAGCATTGGTGACAGACAGTGACTCATTCTGCAGCTTAATGCAGGGATGTTTGCAGACCTTCACATAACCCTAATGCAAAATTATAGAGAACAATCTTAACACTAAAGCAATTACTAAGAGGTGGGCTGGCCATATGCAAACAGAAACTACAAGAGGAAGAGAATTAGTCCTCAGTGAGTTGCCTAATCACTCTTGGGTTCCATTAAGGATTATTCACTATTATGCACCCTGAAGCTGAATTCAGACTTCCTTGCTCAATCTGAGTAGGACCTACTCATGCAGCCTAAGCAAGTGTTTGTAACTGTGTGGCTGTGATGAAGCCATGTGGAATTACATTTCTATGTAGCTGCATGTCGCGTGTTACGGAGTAGGGTTTCAGAAGGGTTTTGCAGATATGAAGTACCTGCAGCACAGATTAAACAGAAAAGCATAAATTTACCGTACACTGCAAAGGCCATGTTTTGATGACTGCCCTTCAAAAGGAAAAAAAAAACAAAAGGGAGTTCACAGTTAAATCAAAGTAGCATGTAAATGCATCAGTTCACTATGTGGATGTTTAAGCACATGGCCTTAACGTCTCCTGGATACTTAAATGAAAAGCCACCAGAACCAAAAGAACAACTGTTTTAAATTGAGCAAACTGGCACTTCTGGTCCATATAGCTTACTAAACCGTGCATTTTATAATCCTGGTAAATGTTTACAGTTGTACCTGTATATTTACTTAAGGAAATGCTAACTGTGACTTCAATCAGGTCCAACCCAACCACAAACATATCTCAGTCATTGTACCAGCAACTTACATACCAGAACCACTGATAAAGCCATCGGTTATCTGGGCAGAGCAAATAGACAAAGAAGTCCCTCTAGTTTCTCCAACACGTTAATACAGGGTCAACCATTGTTGGAATTGAATGACACCGACACACCCTCTCCTACTCACTATTTCAGCAAGATAAAGCATAACCAAAATCTCAACTGGAAAGAGCAGTATCTCATAACACACAGACAGCTTTACAGTAACATTTGATCAAATTATACCTTATTGTAAAGCTGGCAGTAGTCTCATATGCTTGTGTAATGACAACATATTAGGCAAACACAGCTTAATAGGAATTTGAGCCAGCATACAGGGCACTACAGATTAAGACAGTATTTCAGTCTGTGCTGCAGCTCAAGTTTATAAAAGAACCCAAACCAACTTTAATTATAAACTAGTGTGTTTTAACAATAAATATGTGATCCATAGTGGCAGGCATCAGGACAACAGTATAAAACTCAGCAACTCCCACCTCTATGATCTGAATCTGGTGACAACTGTACGCATTTAATCCGATAATTATCATGTAACAGTGAGCAGTCAGATGTGAAGCATGACACACAGTGTGTTCTCAGTGCTTCCATTTGGGTTCTTAACAGCACTCGGTATTATCAACGCTGAAAGAGAAAAAAACAAAACAAAAAAAACATCACACGATAAAATAACCGCCCGCGTATCTTTTAATATTTGAGCGATGCTACACACACGGGAGATAATTTAATACTGTGAGATTTTTCCGCTCCACATTGTTTGTTCTCGAGGCTGCGATGGTAGCGAGGTAGCATCCAGATTAGCAGCTAGCATTTAACTACAGCTAGCTGCTACCGGTCCACCGCTCGTTTAGTGGAGCCGGTTAACCGAGATATATTCACTAAAATTTATTAAGAAGCAGCACATAAATATCGCCCTGTACGGACGTTTGGGGTACATTAAAGACTACATGCCACGTTGCTCAGAAAACCGGTCACTGCCGATATATACGCATCTCATTAACATCTGCAGCGCGCTCACACCGCAACAGACTCTCACCTCTTTCCTCACGCTGCGCTTCAGTCTTTAGAGCACCGGATCAGCTATATAGGCCTGTGTAACCAAAGCTCCGGAAACGATAAAGACATCTGTTCACTCGGCGTATGTAGCTAGCAATTGCAACCGTTCACTCGCTTTAAAACCAATATGAAATTAAGTAAAATCGTAAATCTGAGCATCTCCGGGCCCTGCCGCCAGCCCGGAAGACATGAAGTGACGTCACTGCTGTCCTCCGCCGGCGATTGGAGCACCGGAGGTGGCGCGTGTTTGTGCCAGCGGAGACGTCAGGGAGTTACTATCGGTCAAAACCGTCAGCGCAGCCGGATCGGCGTGGCCACCCGAGAGGTGATGCGTTTAAATGGACTAGGTGACCGCGGGTCACATTATTGTATTTTTACTGAGTAATTGGCGATTTACCAAAGAAGAGAGAGACCAACTGTGAGAGAGACCAAGGCAAACAAACTATGAGTGTAGTAGGCTAGGCTGTCCTTGAGCAAGAAACGGTTTGTCACTAAAACCACCGAAACTCCTGAGCTTCCTCTTTTTGTAGACTACTTAAATCCTCATTGATTGTATTTCATCCCAGTACTTTTCGCAGTTTATTACAGACTGAAAACATATGAATTAAGACTGTGATGCTGTGTATGATACTTCAGTGAGGAGCACTAAAAAAGTGATCATAAAAATCTTTGGAAGCATTACATGACAGAAAACCATCACAAATCAATTTGAATTTCAAATAATAATAAAATAAACATTTACCATCACATCTACTTAGCACTTTAACTTAAAACAAACAAACTTGTTAGTTTATTAGATAACTATCTAAAAACGATATCCTATTAAAATTTCAGTACCCCACCAGAAATGTCAGTTTATTTTATTAATTAATATTTAATTAATGATCCCTAATTGCATCTGATTGGTGCACAATTTTATTCAAGAGTGCTGCATTCTTGAAAATAGCTGACCTAAAGATGTTTTTAACCACAATATATATATTCCCCTGAATTGAGGGGATGGAAGAAGTGTCTGCACTGTGTTGTTGGTTACTTCTCGATAACTTTCTCTTGGAGATTCCCTTCCTCTTTAGCCGTGGTTCCCATAGTGTGGGCCGCGGCCCCCTGGTGGGCCGTGAAGGTACTGCAGGGGCCGCAATAAGAGATATTCTTTTTTTTTTTTTTTTTTAAACCTTTAATTTACCAGGTAAAATGTTTGCAAACCAGTTCTCATTTACAAACATTAAATTACTCACAAGTAAGCATAGTTACATATTTACATGAATGTATTTACTTATATAAAAGTGAATTAAAACAGGCAATAGGAGGTGTTTAGTCTGTAATATTACTCATTACGCTGACCTATATTTACTGCTCTTCTATTGAAGTTTGTGTCAGTGGCAAGTGTCACATATTGGCATTAGCACTTTACATATGACTGGGTAGGGCGCCCCGTGGTTCAGTGGTGAAGCTGGCGACCACATACATATGCTACGTTGTGGTGCGGGCGGTACAGGTTTAAGTTTAAGTCCTGGCCTGTTGGCAGTTTTCCTGTGTGTCTTTCCCTGTTTCCTGTCTCTCTACTGTGGATAAAAGCTGCTGTGGCCAAAAAAACCCCATATGCCTGGGTAAATATTAGCAATTTATAGCCAACAGCCGGTGTTGTTTGTTTTTTTTTTTTTTTAATCAGATTTTCAAGGAAATCCATCACCTTCTCTTTTATTTTGATGAGAATGAACACAGGCTTCTAGCGAGGAGAATTTCACAAGCTAACAGATGGCAGTTTGTGTGTGTGTGTGTGTGTGTGTGTGTGGGGGGGGGGGGGGGGGTGTGTGCTAGGGGGGGGGCATGGGATTTTCTGGTTTTTAAGGGGGCTGCAGCACTCTTGACTTTGGGAAACTGCTCTAAAGTGTCTGGCTCATGTTTCTCTTTGTACTTCTTTTTCAGCTTGTCCCTTCAAGCTTCAGTTCTTTTCCGATCTATTTCCTCTTGATAATATGTGTTAGGATAGGGATGAGGGAGAGGAGATGTGAGGACGATGACTATCTAGGTGAAGTTGCAGCAACTGATTAAATGTAGGAAGGCTAAACCTTGCTGCATGTCAGTACACCCCAGCAAATGAATCCATAGAAAAGGTTTATTTCCCCATATGCCTGCATCATGTGACAGCCAACAGCTTTAACAGAGCTGTCAGGTTATGGTGCTACTGTTGAAAATCAGTTCAGTCTGGCCCATGGTGGAAACTGGTTGTCATTAAAAAGCTGTGCTTGAGCAGAACACACCAATTAATGCAGAGTTTGCTAGTTCACCAGCAGAAAAAAAAGCTGCTATTCATGTGTGTGTTTGTTGGGTTTATTGTAACAGGCAGCCATGTATAAGCAATAATAACCCAAACAACATCAGTTGATTTTTAATTTTTTTAAGTAATTGATATATTTTTATTATTTTTATAATTTTATAAAAAAGAAACTTCCCTGCAGTCTCACTTTTATACACCAGAGGGAGTTACATCTCTTATATGAGGGCTGTGCATCACTGTCTTTTGTGCTGTTTGGTGTTTGTTTCAACTTGACATAGATGTTATCCAAAAATGTTGCATGTGAGACAGAGACAGATGACAGATAGGAGAGCAACGTCTCCTGTGACTTCTAAAAAGGAACACAATGAAAGTGAAACGAACTGTGTGTGACACTTTGACCCCGAAATCGATTCCTTTTCGCTGTTCTTTAGAGTTATCGCATGCTTGTTGGGCCATATGTTTTTACAGCCATATTCTAACAAATATGTGCACATGTGCACACAACATCACACTTTTTTCACCACTTAAACACAGACTTGGACACACACAAGTGTATGGTCACATGATGAGGAAAACTGCATACAGAAGGGTGATAATCTCGCTCCTCAGGCTGTGTCTTTGAGGTCACGGCTGGACACGGACCATCAGAGGGCAGATGCTACAAGAAATATGTGTGTCCAATGTGATAATGACACAGAGACACACTGTGCACATACTTAAAACAAGATACAGGAAGAGAGAAAATGTATCCTGCAGCCTTCTGTCTTTTTTGACTGTGTAGTGTCTAATGGCTGTTCCTTTGAGATTCACCTACTGTGTTTTCTTTACAATTTGTTTTTTTCCATTAGCTGCCAGTTTACAGTTTTTCTTAATTGCTGTAGTTTAAATGATAGGTGAAGTATTTTACATTTTTTCAACCTTTGCTGTTGTCTTTTGTAAAGATTTCAGCACCTTAAGGTAAAAGAGTAAGCACAACTATTTTCAGTTTGAATGATCCTTGATTATATGTGCCTTTTTTCTTCTCAGTTTTACCCTCCAGAGTATATGAATTAATTCACTTTTCAAGATATAACATGCAGCATAGTTAATGTCAAAGTCCGCTGAGTCCAGATTTCATAAATGTATTGAGATGAACAGCTACATTTGAAAATTGTTGCCTTGACTTAGAGGGTGTTACAGCTATAAATTCTGATTACTGTAAAACATTTATCGAGCCTGATCGCAACAGATTTTCAAGCATTCTGAACATGGAGGAGAGTGCTTAGATAAATGTTTTACAAGTGCTACAGTGTGTGTGGTGAGACCACGATCACAGCAGGATTTCCAGTAAGTGTTTTGCTTTTCTAGAACACAGTTTTTGGCATTAATGTGTTCCCTCCACTCTGTGCAGCGCTAGGTACATTTTGTCCTTCTGACATAATTTCTTCTTGTAATTGTCATTTCTCCTTAGAATTTTTTGAGACATGAATATTTCTTAGTGAGTTACGACCTTTTGCAGGTTAACTAGTGTTTCGCTGCAGGTATGAACTATTTCAAAACTATCTCAAAAAATGTTTTGAGAAGTATGCCAAAGCCATTGAGAAAATACCTGTTCCTTTGCAAGAGATGTTCCACTGTTTGTTTCATTCTTTTAAAAGTAAAACGGGTCAACTAACAACTTTCGAACCCCCGCTGATTATGAAGACCCCTGACACCCAGTTGGACTTTTAGGGAAGGGTGGGAGTGCGTGTGTGTCTGTGGTGGGTGGGGTGGGGGCTGCTGTGTAGGGATTAGAGAACAAAAGGATCCTTCTCTGTCATCAAAGAGGATCTGTGCTGGACTCATCCCCTGCTCTGTGGCGACAGCTTTTTATTTTTCAGGAGTGGTAGTGATGGCTGGAGGGGGGGAGGATGGGATATGGTGGGAGAGTTTAATGGCAGGGGATGCAGATTTCAAAGTAATCTTTAACTTTAAGCCCCGCAGTCCCCATGAAATGAAGCCCTATGCCCCAGACACAGTGTTGCCTATGGCTCCTAGTGGAAACCTGCCACGCCTCCTTTTTTTTTTTTTTTTTCCTCCTCAAGCTTTTGTCATGGTGGCACTCAAGTGGCATTACTCACTGACCGGATGGCCAAATGAAGGAGTTCCTTTGAGAGACCTGAAAGAGATGGATTTTAACTCCTGAGACCAGTGTCGCCTCTTAAAACAACATTAAGTGGATATAAATGCCTACTATGTTACTGGGATTCAGCAAATACAACAAACGAAATGGAGTCATCTTCTTGATTAGGAGAGATTTAATAACCCAAACCCAGTACACTGACAGCATTACTGTTCTTATAATTTTATAATGTACATCATTAACATAAAACAAATCCACAAAAATCCAATGATTTTTGTGGATTTCCTCATACGCTTAAACCTCTAAGAGTGATCTAGGCATAATTGTAATGATTCGGTCAGTCTTTAGCCAATCAGATTATTAGAGACATTTAGGAGGTTTCCTGCACTTCTATTGTGCCATTAATTAAAAAAAAAAAAAAAGAAGCTCACACCCTCCCACCCCAAAGTTATTTTTCTCATCTTTTTAAGGCTCATGTCCCCTCAGGGTGACTGACCTGGGATCCCCTGCTGTTGCCCTGGTCCACCATGGGGAGTCAGTGTAATCACACAGAGGTAGTTATAAGGAAAACAGGCACAGAAGATTATAGTAATTCCGTCAAGTGCCATTAGCTTTACACAGATACATACACATTCTCATACAGCTGTTCAAAGCAGCTTTCAGCGCTAAGCTTCAGCATGCTTTAAATGCTTAGGGCTACTTGAAAGATTTGCTTAATTTATCATATAATTTTCCGTTTCAAAGCAAACTACAGTTTAGTTAGTTAAAGCGTCCCAGTACAGCAAGACGGTGCGGCAGAGATTCTGCAGTTATCCACAAACATACCACTTTCCTGAAACACCATAAGAGATTTCTAATCACTGAAAAAAAAAAAAAAGAAAGAAAAAGAAGGAATTCCCTTTAGCTGTTCTCAACAGGCTAGGTTTCGTTGGTGTACCTTAGCTCTGCAGCCAGGTGATCACAGATATTGAGATAAACTGGGTTGCTTGCTTCAGTTTCAGGTTGATAAAGCATGCAGGTTAACCAAGTCAGAATAACCGAGAGCAGGGCGAGGATGCTGGCCACAGACAAGCAGACAGGGATGAGCGACCTGATGTGGCTGAGATTATGCACAAAAATGAGGCCCAGAAATAAAAGCAACCGCCATGGAGAGGAAAGGAAAAGATGGCGCACACGCAACTTGTCTTGAACGCAACTTGTTTGCACGTTTCCCATCTGCCCGCCGCCGGTCTCCGCGGAGGTCGCAGGAGAAGCGGGCAGAGCCGTTTTTTCTTCTGCGTTTGACGAGTCCTCGGGCTCGTGCTTCTTAAGCGCGAGCGCTTCGGTGAGAGCTGTGTTGTCGGAGAGGTTGCGGACCCGGCATTCCGTTAAAGGAGTTCGGTGGCGGCACACTGGGCAACCGATTCTCCATCCCCGACCCTCCCGGAAGTGCAAACGTTTCGAGGCATTCCAGGCAGAAGGTGTGGGAACAGCTGAGCAGTTTGGGATGGTGACGATCAAGTCGAAGTAGTTGTAGCATATTTTGCACTCGTATTCGTCGCTAGGAAACGAGCCCGGCGGACCAGAGCCACAAATGCCTCCTCCAACGACCGCCTCCGCCATGTTCTGTATTATTAGGCTGCATAAAACTGCTCTATTGACAGCACTGTCAGGATACACTGATGATCAACATTTCACCATTACACATAGAGGATCTCCCGTGGATGATCTCATGGCAGGAAGGCGCTATGAAGTAGATAAATAATCTTTCTAAAGAACACTTTCTTGCGTTCATATTACTCGATGAGCAACCCGCGATCACACCAGAACCAACCATTAAGCGAAAAAAAAAAAAAATCCAATCGATAGACATGATCAAATTGATTTCTCCATTGGTCTCTGTCACCTGGCAGATTTGTCCTCAAGCGCGAGTCACGTGTATAAGTTGGATTTAACAGGCCTATTTTAACCGTATAATTAGAATTTAGCGCCCGCGTGTCAGTAAAGGGCATCACGTGTTGACGCTCCAAATTTCAGCACCACGGCAGTGGACAGCGCCAAGCCGGACGATCAGCGGTGACACCTTCAGCTGTGGCCCAGCTCCGTTGTTGGGTACATCCGGTTAAAAGTGTAACATAGGCTAAATATCAACAGCCTGTTTATATATTAGTGTAGATTTTTATCATTCTTGATAATAATAATAATAAAAAAATCTCCTTTGGTAATTGTTCTTTTAGTGAAAGTATAATGACTTTCATTCCACTATGGCAGACACAGCCACTTCCAGCGTGTCACACACACCACACACACACACACACACACACACACACACACACACACACACACACACACACACACACACACAGTTTTAGACCTTCTTTGGATTGTATGGATTGTATGGATTGTAAATATTAACATAATTATTTTAATTTTTAACGCAATATTCAATATTAATAAACTCATGTCACCTGAATGAGACTGTTTATACAAATGTGTGACGTCTGCAGTCCTTAAAAGTTTTACTTCTCCTTTCCTAGTGTGAATTTCTGAATATAGATTTAAAATTCCCTTGAAACCTTTAAGTGTCAGTAAAAATCATCTCAAAGGAATTTCCTGTCAAAAT
This sequence comes from Archocentrus centrarchus, assembly GCF_007364275.1. NCBI lineage: Eukaryota > Metazoa > Chordata > Actinopteri > Cichliformes > Cichlidae > Archocentrus > Archocentrus centrarchus. The sequence continues at coordinate 15,449,415 of NC_044362.1, forward strand.
AGATAAAGGAGATTGAATACATTTCTACACAGAAACTATGTCTTGCATGTTAGACTAGTTTCTGTCTTCAGGCTGTATCTTCACACATGACCGCACATATACTGTGAGCCGCAGAATTTGTCCCCGTACAATGTGCCCTCTTGTGGATGGATTTATGCCTGCTGCTTAGTGAAAGTATGCTGTCGGTATGCAGTGTTACCGTGTTAAAAAGATGAAAAGTCAATCATTTACACAGGGGACATAGTGAAATACTTCATACTAATCATGGGTTTAATCATGATGACTGGTGTTTTACTCCCCTGCCTGTATGAGTCAGAAGTAAAATGATCCATTAATAAAATTTGGAAATGAAGCAGAAATGTGCCAGCATGTAAAGAGGTGAATTTCTGCCCATTGAAATGTTGTCAGTGGCAAGACTTTAAACAACTTGTCAGTTAGAAAAGCAAATAAAACAAAACACATGCAAAATGCATATAATTGAATCCTTTCATCCGAAGCAGTCCCCTGCACTGGGGCCATTCTGTATCTGCTTTACTAAATCAGTAAAGGGGATGAGAAATACTATGACCAAAATGGATTTAACATTGTTGTTTTTTCTCTTGTATCAGAATGGGCAGAGTTACACTTGATAGCTGTGTCAATAACACTGGAGTCACAGACTTATCATTTAAGGCTGTTATCACACTCTGATTCTCTGGCTTACAGTTTTTATTGGTCCTAAACATCAATTGCTATTTTATTTAAAGCTCAATCTGGCCCTGTGGTGGTGACAAGAAAACAGTAAAATACCTCTTGCAAATTGTGTTAATTTATAATTGCAAAATAATTACCAAAACTCACCAAGGTGTTTCTCATCAAGAGAGATTGAGATTGTTCATTTTGATCTCTTAGTCGACTGAATTCATCCTCCATGTATATTCAATGGAAATTCTTTTAAAAAAAGCCTTAGGGGTTGATTGCTTCTTGGGTTACTGCTTCAGAAAACTTTTGACATGGTTATTGTTTTTTGTTTATTTGGTTTTTTGTGTGCTTTAGAAAATTAAACACATGAACTCAGAGTAATCCTTGAAGTCATCCTTGAAGACACACACACACACACGCACACGCGCGCGCGCACACACACACCCACACACACACACACAAACACACACACACACACACCCACACACACACACCATTAGAGCAGTGAATTGCTGGTCAAATAAGTATCTTGCTGAAGGTGACAAATGATGTTCATCATTAGGACCATAAACTGTTAGCTCAGTGTTTGGGTCTGAATCTGCTGAACTATTAAAGTAACCTTGCATGCCCTGAGGTTGTGTGCTTAACAAATGCTTTGCTTCTCTTTTTGTTTGTTCTCCCTCACCTAAGCTCACCTTATTGGTCTTTGTTATGATAACTGTGCTCAGTGTGAGTTCCCACTGAAGTCTGGAGGGCCACATGTATTTGATAAGATCAAATACACCAGAAAAACAGGGCCTCTTTTGGTTGTGCCTTGTAACAGTAACATCCCAAGGATACTAATCAGAGAATGGATTTCCTCAAACGCTGCTTAGATGTTTAGC